>NC_092194.1:21245297-21400297 GCF_043641665.1 Enoplosus armatus
AGAGAGGAAACAAAGAGGGAAGAGAGAGGAAACAAGGAGAGAAGAGAGAGGAAACAAGGAGAGAAGAGAGAGGAAACAAGGAGAGAAGAGAGGAGAGGCAAGAAGGAAACCAGGAGAGAAGAGAGAGGAAACAAGGAGGGAAGAGAGAGGAAACAAGGAGAGGCAAGAAGGAAACCAGGAGAGAAGAGAGAGGAAACAAGGAGAGGCAAGAAGGAAACCAGGAGAGAAGAGAGGAGAGGCAAGAAGGAAACAAGGAAAGAAGAGAGAGGAAACAAGGTGGGAAGAGAGAAGAGGCAAGAAGGAAACCAGGAGAGAAGAGAGAGGAAACAAAGAGGGAAGAGAGAGGAAACAAGGAGAGAAGAGAGAGGAAACAAGGAGAGAAGAGAGAGGAAACAAGGAGAGAAGAGAGGAGAGGCAAGAAGGAAACCAGGAGAGAAGAGAGAGGAAACAAGGAGGGAAGAGAGAGGAAACAAGGAGGGAAGAGAGAGGAAACAAGGTGAGAAGAGAGAGGAAACAAGGAGAGAAGAGAGAGGAAACAAGGTGAGAAGAGAGGAGAGGCAAGAAGGAAACAAGGAAAGAAGAGAGAGGAAACAAGGTGGGAAGAGAGGAGAGGCAAGAAGGAAACCAGGAGAGAAGAGAGAGGAAACAAGGAGAGAAGAGAGAGGAAACAAGGAGGGAAGAGAGAGGAAACAAGGAGAGAAGAGAGGAGAGGCAAGAAGGAAACAAGGAGAGAAGAGAGGAGAGGCAAGAAGGAAACAAGGAGAGAAGAGAGAGGAAACAAGGTGGGAAGAGAGAGGAAACAAGGAGAGAAGAGAGGAGAGGCAAGAAGGAAACCAGGAGAGAAGAGAGGAGAGGCAAGAAGGAAACAAGGAAAGAAGAGAGAGGAAATAAGGAGAGAAGAGAGAGGAAACAAGGAGGGAAGAGAGAGGAAACAAGGTGAGAAGAGAGAGGAAACAAGGTGAGAAGAGAGGAGAGGCAAGAAGGAAACAAGGAGAGAAGAGAGGAGAGGCAAGAAGGAAACAAGGAAAGAAGAGAGAGGAAATAAGGAGAGAAGAGAGAGGAAACAAGGAGAGAAGAGAGAGGAAACAAGGAGAGAAGAGAGAGGAAACAAGGAGGGAAGAGAGGAGAGGCAAGAAGGAAACAAGGAGAGAAGAGAGAGGAAACAAGGAGAGAAGAGAGAGGAAACAAGGAGAGAAGAGAGAGGAAACAAGGAGAGAAGAGAGAGGAAACAAGGAGAGAAGAGAGAGGAAACAAGGAGAGAAGAGAGAGGAAACAAGGAGGGAAGAGAGGAGAGGCAAGAAGGAAACAAGGAGAGAAGAGAGAGGAAACAAGGAGAGAAGAGAGAGGAAACAAGGAGAGAAGAGAGAGGAAACAAGGAGAGAAGAGAGGAGAGGCAAGAAGGAAACAAGGAGAGAAGAGAGAGGAAACAAGGAGAGAAGAGAGAGGAAACAAGGAGAGAAGAGAGGAGAGGCAAGAAGGAAACAAGGAGAGAAGAGAGAGGAAACAAGGAGAGAAGAGAGAGGAAACAAGGAGAGAAGAGAGGAGAGGCAAGAAGGAAACAAGGAAAGAAGAGAGAGGAAACAAGGAGGGAAGAGAGGAGAGGCAAGAAGGAAACAAGGAAAGAAGAGAGAGGAAACAAGGTGGGAAGAGAGGAGAGGCAAGAAGGAAACCAGGAGAGAAGAGAGAGGAAACAAGGAGAGAAGAGAGAGGAAACAAGGAGGGAAGAGAGAGGAAACAAGGAGAGAAGAGAGGAGAGGCAAGAAGGAAACAAGGAGAGAAGAGAGAGGAAACAAGGTGAGAAGAGAGGAGAGGCAAGAAGGAAACCAGGAGAGAAGAGAGAGGAAACAAGGAGGGAAGAGAGGAGAGGCAAGAAGGAAACAAGGAGAGAAGAGAGAGGAAACAAGGTGAGAAGAGAGGAGAGGCAAGAAGGAAACCAGGAGAGAAGAGAGAGGAAACAAGGTGAGAAGAGAGGAGAGGCAAGAAGGAAACAAGGAAAGACGAGAGAGGAAACAAGGAGAGAAGAGAGAGGAAACAAGGAGGGAAGAGAGAGGAAACAAGGAGGGAAGAGAGAGGAAACAAGGAGAGAGGAGAGAGGAAACAAGGAGAGAAGAGAGAGGAAACAAGGAGGGAAGAGAGAGGAAACAAGGAGAGAAGAGAGAGGAAACAAGGTGAGAAGAGAGAGGAAACAAGGAGAGAAGAGAGAGGAAACAAGGTGAGAAGAGAGAGGAAACAAGGTGAGAAGAGAGAGGAAACAAGGTGAGAAGAGAGAGGAAACAAGGAGAGAAGAGAGAGGAAACAAGGAGAGAAGAGAGAGGAAACAAGGAGAGAAGAGAGAGGAAACCAGGAGAGAAGAGAGAGGAAACCAGGAGGGAAGAGAGAGGAAACAAGGAGGGAAGAGAGAGGAAACAAGGAGAGAAGAGAGAGGAAACCAGGAGAGAAGAGAGAGGAAACCAGGAGGGAAGAGAGAGGAAACAAGGAGGGAAGAGAGAGGAAACAAGGAAAGAGGAGAGAGGAAACAAGGTGAGAAGAGAGGAGAGGCAAGAAGGAAACAAGGAAAGACGAGAGAGGAAACAAGGAGAGAAGAGAGAGGAAACCAGGAGAGAAGAGAGAGGAAACAAGGAGGGAAGAGAGAGGAAACAAGGAGATGAGAAAAAACAAGAGGAGAGGAGGAAACGAGCACTGGAAGAAACACAGAGAAGAGGAAACAAGAACAGAGGAGACGAAAGAAGAGGAGGAAAATGAAACAGAGGACAGGAGAGGAGGACACAGGAGAGGAGGGGAGGAGAAAGAAGGAGAGAAGAGGAGAAAACACAAGAAGGGGGAGAGGAAGAGAGCAGAGGAAACAAGAGAGGAAAAGGAAAGGAGAAGGGAGCAGGTGGAGGAGATGAGATGAAAAAAGAAGAGAGGAGAGGAGGAAAGGAAAGAGGAGAGGAAGGATGGAGGGATGGTGAAATAATAAATACTGCAGTGTGAAAGAGAAGAGAGAGACGTGGAGATGAAGAAGACAAGACACTTTTCTCTGCATCGAGATGGAAAAGAGAAAAAAAATCAGAGAGGAGGCGGGAAGAAAGAGGAGGGTGCTGCCTCTGCAATGATTTGGCAGAAGCAGAGAAAGAGGAGACACAGCGGGGGGGGGGGGGGAACAGAAGGAGGGGAAGTGTGTGAACTCCAGAATAAAAGCGTGAAGAGAGTGACAGAGAGAAGACACGACTCAAACACTCAGCAAAATAAAAGAACCAGAGTCGGAGCGGACGTCCTAAACTCAACACTGACGCTCCCGCAGGAGGTGGAGCGCTCCGTTAACTACACCCGTCAGGTAACAACAGCAGGCGTGGTGAGGCACATCTCCAACACAAGAGTGCTGTCAAAGCATTGGAATGACTTTTTAAAAACAAATAAGCAAAACCTGAATCAAATCTATCAAGAAGAAAAACATATTCAAGAAAAAATGAGAGAAAATGAAATAAAAAAACAAATAGAAGAGACCAGAAATACAGTTCGTGCAGTAACGAGTTGGAAGTAAAAGTGCTTTTAATTTAGATTTTAAAGTGACTAAAGTTGGGGAGCAGTGATGGAAGTTAATGTACAATGTAAAGTACATTTACTCAAGTACATCTTAGAAGCAAATGTTGTACGTTGTACTTCACTCCAGCTGTAGTTACAAAAGAAAAACAACAACGATCAGCTTCTAAAATACGTTGCTCAGGAAGAAGCCGGTGGTTCTCAACCTTTTTGACCTCTTCCAATAAAACTGTGTCGGCTCGCTCGGCTTGGGTCAGATATAAAGAAATGAAATGGGACGCTCACATGAAGGAGAACTGAACTGGAGGAGCTCCTCACAACTGGTAGAGGGTTTTGAGGACAGCAGGGACAGATTATAAAATACATGAAGGAGTAGTTGTCTGGAGACACACTGCTGCAGAGTCTCGTTGGTGTCTGGTGTGTGTGTGTGTGTGTGTGTGTGTGTGTGTGTGTGTGTGTGTGTGTGTGTGTGTGGGAGGGAGGTCATTCCCGAAATTAGCATTTCAAATCATTGTCTCGAACTACACATTTGTGTTTTCACTATGTTTATTTAATTCCCCCAATTAGTGATTTGTGCCCTCAAAGCACCTAACTGTTCCCCAGAATGAATTATTTATCCCCCTGAATTAAATCGTACTCTGAGACTCACACAGGTTTGCTGGGAGGATCTCAGGTTCCAGTGCTGGTGAGTGAGCGCATGGCGCCCCCTACAGGACGATACCTGCAACTACAGCTCAGTGCTCAGTCAAGTTCACGTTCAGAAACCACCAACATGTTAAAATGTCCACTAAGAAATATAATCCCACTCGTTTAAAACATACAGCTTTTAGTATTTGGATTTGGATAGAGAAAACTTCCAGACAGGATGTTGATTCAACCAATCAGCTTCACTGTGACAAAAGACTGAAGACAAAAAGAAATAGTCCCGGCCCATAACTCCCAGTAAAAGCAATAAAAGTGTCACTTTGAATGAACGAATGAAACAAGATACAACATGTTGATTAGGGAGCTTTACAGTTGTGTTTTCGAACTTTAGACAGGCTAGCTGTTTCCCCCTGCTTCCAGTCTTTATGCTAAGCTAGGCTAAGCACGTCCTCATCTCACTCTGACAGAAAGCAAACGTCCATAATGTTGAACAATTCACTTTAGAGATAGCTAATAAGAGTTATCACAGCAGATGAACTAAACTGGGTCACGATGTCCATCTGACGGTGAGACGTGGACGTGTATATGAACAGAGTGAAAAGCTAAATGTGCACAGAGCAGAGGGGGTGGGTGGGTGATGAAGGGGGGGGTAATCAGCTGGATTATCAGCACTGTGGGCTAATTAGTCATGACAGCGCTCTCAGTGTGTCACTGCCTTTTTATTAAGAGCTCTGAGCCAAATGTGCAGTGAGGCGTTGAGAACCTTCCAGTAATTATACCGGACCAGGCGCAGGGGAAAGTGGACGTGTCCTTTAAGAAAACTTCTTCTTCGCTGCGAGCTGTCAGCGTTTTCTGCTCGACAGGTGATGCTAATTAGAAAAATGGTTACCAGCTCCACGAGCACACCTTCACACCTCCACCCACACTCCTAATTACAACCCCTACTGTCTCCAACACAGGACCTGGACTTCTAACTTATACAGTTATCATCTTTGAAGAAGACTAAATATCAGTGCTCTGCTTTCAGGTGATATTTGGACAGTTACACATTTTTCACATTTGTCTCTGTGCGACGCCACGTTTGACTTCAAATGAAGCAAAATCGACTTTTAGCTTCATCCATTTTACAGTATAGAACTACAGAAAAGATCTGCTGGTTTCAACTGCTCTCAGCCAAGAAATAGTTCCAGCATGGAGCCCCGTAAAATGACAAATGATCAGTTTTACACTTCAAGCGTGTAATCACTGAAGAGGACAGGGGGTATATGTATCTATACAAATTATATATATATATACAAATATATATATCCTTTTTTGAGGGTTCCACAATTTACATATTTTATACATAATATTGAAACTTTGAAATATTAACATTTCAAGGAGATGTTTGATTTTAGGTCGTTCTCTGTTTGTTTCACATGGAAACATTTTAAAGGTTCACTCACGTCCAAAGAGCAAATCTGATGCTGTCAACATAACTGTCAGTGAAATAACTTGAGTTATTTCCAACACTTAGACTTCAGGCTCATTTTTGTAAAGAGTTTTGACTCATAAATCAAAGTTCAGACAGTTTTACACAGTGATCTCACGTACGTACCGCTCTGGACTGCAGGCCTTTGCTGACCTCTGGTGGCAGACTGAGGTACTGCTCTGAATGTGTGTACAACTAACACTCAATCAGCTTTAATAAGTGATGCTCACACTATATAATAATAGAATATTAATAATTATTATTTCAGGAATTAGGGTAAAATGTTGAAGGTGAACAGAAACTCTTCGCAGTCCAAACGTACCTTCGCTGCGAGGAAACTCAGCTGCTCACACGAAACCTTCGACCTGCAGTCCGGATCGAAGTGTCAGGGTCCTGGTGCTGAGCAGCTGCCTCACAGGGACTCCCTGGATTGTAAATGTGATCAGTAACGCGTGAGCTTCGTCTTTCCTCGTACTGCGGGTGTACACACACACACACACACACACACACTCATGTTTGGTGCAGACACTTTCAATACTGTAAGAAACAAATGAAGCAAGTTTCTTTTCTTTTTCCCAGCAGGTTTGTTTTAAATGTCGTGACCGAGACGACTTCAAACTGAACCTTAAAGCTGAACATTCGTCACATTCGTCATCAGCAGCCACACGAGTCAAAAGGCACCAGATGAGATTTTATCCCACTAACAGACATAAAGAAAACGTCGACTGATATCATGTGCGGACCAAAACCAACAGTGAACGCATCTAGTAACTCAGTCCCACACACACCGTCCTGCTGCCCCAGATACTCACTACAGCACCAAATGTGGATTCATCCGCCGCTGAAAATAGTCCCCAACAAATGCACTCTTTGAAACGTTTGATGAAAACTACAGTGAGCAGCTGTTTTAAAGATATTCACCTTCAGAAGGAACCAACGAGCTGGGACCTCAGACAGGACGTCGGACACGTTGTCTGTTTTGAGATTTGTTGACATTAATAAAAATATAGAATAACAGCAACAGCCCGTTTCTCCGACACCATTTCTTCATATTAGTGAAATAGTACAATAGTAATAATACAGTTAATATACTTGTAGTTGCTGGTTTCAAACGGTTTAAAGAAACGTAATCTGAGTAAACCTTTTGTCTGAATGTCTGACGGACTCGATTTCAGGTTTACACACACACACACACACACACACACACACACACACACACACACACACACACACACACACACACACACACACACACACACACACACACACCCTGTGAACCCAGTAAATAAAGCAATCCAGCATCTGGGCTTTATCACAAAACAGGTTTAATTTAATATCTCTTTATTTTTTAAAATAATTAAACATTTGTATTTCTCCAACCCTTTTTTATCTTTTTTTCAGTTTTTAAATCATATTATATCCGGGCCATTCTAAAGCACACATTTTAATTCTGCGAGGGAGGAGGGGGGAGGTTCACCGTCACACTCCCAACAGGGCAAAGTGGTCTGCTCCGCGCCTTCCCTCTCTACTCCCTCCCTCCCCCCTCGGACCCCTGACTCCCTGCCTACCAGCCCTCACACCCCTCCCTCCCTCCCCAACTAAAAAAAATATATCCAATGGTCAAAAGAAACTTCATCAAAATATCCAAAATGAGATAAAAACCAAGAGAAGAGGGAGGAGTGAGAGACAGAAAAGAAAAAACAGACTAAAAGGGGGGAAACACTATCATAAATACCAGGAAGTCTTGTTCCATAATACCTCTTTATATACTTGATACTCCTCTCCACAGTTTCCTAAGCAAAAAACATAGGCTAAATTACTACAAGATACAAGATTATCAGTGTACTGCATTCAATAACAATGTACAGGGTTGTCTTTTTTTGTCACTGTTGTTGTTGTAATACTGTGAAGTCAACGCGGCGCCCCCCGGTGGGCGGAGGGGGGAGGAAAGGGGTGAGGTGAGGCGCTTGTCTTTTCACAACAGGAGGAAGATTTTTGGCGCTCCTCTGAAGACTTTTTTTTTTTTTGTTTATTTCATTTGTAAGTCCCCATTATGGCCGGAGGGTACCAGTGCCAGACTGATACCGGGGATACCTGGTGTGATAGGTAAGGAGGGAGGGAGGGGCCAAAAGGTTTAAAAAAAGAAGACGGAGGCAAGGAGAAAAGTAATCAAGTGATGAAAAGTAGTCCATCATTTTTTGGAGGAGGAGAAAGAGGGATGGAGAAGGAGGTGGAGTCGAGTGTGTTTACATGCGGAGCGTTCTGGATTCACACGCTTATATTCTGGTTTATGTGCGTCATTGAAGCCGGATCACAACCCTGAGTGAGCAGAGAGCCACATCACCAGGAAGTTACACAGCTCACACCAAAAAAAGTGAAAATAAATGATGGTAAACAGGATTCGAAATAACCAGGAAGTGAGCTCATACAAGCAAAACAGGACACAACCCTCGACAAGTATCCCAGGTCAGGTGATCCGGGCTGGAGGTCGTGGGGGGGGGGCATTACACTTAATTATTTGTGCAATCAATATACTTATTTTCTTCCCTTAGTTTGTCATTTGTTACATCAGTTACTTTGAGTTAATATGTGTAGAATATTTATGTGATCATCTGTTTGTTTAGTCTGAAGTTTTTGTCGTTTATCAGCGTCACTGTTGATAACACCACCAGGTGGCACCAAACTACAGGAAAAAAAACTGTAATCCTTATTGTTCATTATTTCAAACCCCAATTTTAATATCATTCATAGTCAGCATTTACGCAAAACCCATTCAGTGTATCTAAATTCAGTAATTACCTTTTTACATAGCAGTTTTCACTGTTAGCGGCGGAGTCCGCCATTCCCGCTCAGGAAACAATGAGTGCAAATTTACAGTTGGTACTTTTATCTAACTGATAGAAGCTTCATACAGCTGTATCAGAGCTGCTGATGCAAACCGAAAACTTCCTGCTGCTGCTAGTTCACATTAAAGGCGTTCAACGGGTGAAACACGTTGGCTTTTATTTTGAAGGAGCCACAGGAAATGCAGTGTCACTGAGATTCGGTCAAAAACGTCAGACAGAAATAAAAACTAAGCTTGTTTTTAATTTGAACTTGTTGTCTTTTGATGCACCCGTCACATTCAGGTGAGCAAAGACATCGGCCTTTTCTCTATTTTGGAATCAATTATGTAGACTGAGGGTGGAGAAGATAGATATTAAATTGAAGGAAATAAATAAATATATTGAGCACAAGAATGAATAACTAGTTATTAAGTCCCCCCCCCCCCGTACAGTTAACTTGAACTCTTCCATGGACGCACATGTAAACACACTCAGAGAGGAGACGTTTGTTTGCGTACTGAGAAAGTCCCTGTTGTCGTTTTTTAAATGTGTTTTTGTTCAGTTTAAAACAGGAAGGACAACCTGTAGACCGGTAGGCGGGGCCAGAGTGGAGAGGGGGGACCCATAATCAGTCCGGACGTCCCACACAGGGGGAGAAATGACAGATGCACCATTAGAGAGGAAGAGGGGGGGGGGGGGGGCAGAAAGATGGCGGCAACGAGAGGAAAAGCAAAGAGGAGAACCAGGAAAATAAAAATTACATACGGGACTGTACTGAAGAAGAGTGGGATGAAGAGTTAAAATCAATCTATCTTCTCTTTTTTTTGTTGTTTTTTGTTTTCCAAGAGTTTGTTTCATGTCCTACAGTCCAAAAGTGTTTTTTTGTTTAAATCCCCCTCCCACACAAGTCATTTTCTCATTTTCTATTTTTTTCTTCCTTTTTTTATTATTATTATTATTTTGTTTTTCCGTTTGCAATAATATCAGTTTAAGGGAAAAAAAAAAAAAAGAAGAAAAGAATTATTTACAGTGCTGTTGAATAATGAAAACAGACGTGATGAATCTACTGTAAAGTAAGTCGCACAAACACAGGAGAAAAAAAAAACATAAGAAAAAAAAACAATTAAGAAACCAGCGGGCGCTCCATGTCGATCCAGAGACGATGGCCTGTATCGGGGGTTTCTCAGAGCCCTGGGCAGACATGGCTGATGTGGAGGGGGGAGTCGGGGTAAGGATGGAGGGGAGGGGGAGTCACAGGGGGAGAGGAGTGGGGAGGGGCAGAGGGGAGCGCGGCGCTGTCTTCGTTAAGTTGGGATGATCCCGTCGCTCCTAAGGCCCCGCTTCAGCTCCAAGTCCTCCAGCTTCTTCCAGAGCTCCTCCCGCTCCTTCTCCTTCTTCTTCTCGCTGAAACAAAAGAACAACATCGTTCCAGATTCAGAGGTCTGGTGCCGTGTTTCCACCAGCTGGTGAAACAGTTGACGGTTTTTATAATTAATAAACACAAAGATATTAAGAAATAAACTTGACATGTAAGGTTGCAGTCATGTCTCTTCATCATGTATAGTTCAAGTTTTGCCTATCGAGAAAAGAAAGGTCGGATCGCTGATCTTCTCACAGTTTATCTCACAAAGACTTGTCAAAGATGCACTTCTAAGAACCGTACGTCTTCAAAATGAACTTAAAAAGTTCTTTGAAAGAAACAACCACCATCAATGCACAAACATCAGATGTTGTCTCTGGACCACCCGAGAAGCAGGTCCAGAAAAAGTCCAGGTCCTGGACAGAACTGAAACTGGCAAGTTCAGCAGCAGCTTTTTCGAGCTAAGTAGCTAACGCTAACTAGCGAGCCAAACTGTTGTGCTACTGGCTCGGCTTTATTTTGTTCTCCATCCATCTGCAGGTATTTGACCATAAACTATAACATGTTGGAGAAAATATAATTTCGTCCTGCTGGTGGAGCCAAAGTGAGAATCACTCATCCTCAACTGCATGATGGTGTTGGGATACTTCAGACCGAGTGCACTGGAAGACTCACAGAGCACTGGTGTCTGATCAGCCACAGACATGAGTTTTGGAACCAGTCAGTGTTGAATAAAGTGCACCCCCACTACTAAACTCTTCAGTGTTCAGTGAACTCTGAATCTTGGTTGGCCAATAAACAGCCAACCTTATTACACAGTCAAAATGTGTGTAAGACGTTAACTTCCCTCCTGCTGCTAAAACCATCCTCCGCGAGTTCCTCCTGCTCTTAGTGCAGCTCCTTTTAGAACCACAGCTAATATTAATCCTGGTATTTGTGAAGTGTGATGATAGTAACACTGTCGTCGCGTTACGCAGCTCCCTGCAGGGACCATAAACTTCAGTCAGTGACGACGGCGTGAACGTGAGCGCCTTCTTACCGCTGGCGGTCCGACTTGTAAGTGGCTGTGAGTTCATCAAATAAGGTACTGTTCATCTCCATGAAGGCCTTCAGTACGTTGTACACCAGCGCCACGATCGCCCTGCGAGGAGGGAGGACAGGCAGATCACACATGACTATGAAAAAGTATTTTGAACCTCAGTGTCAATAAATATAAATATATTTTGAACATAATTTCTCCACACCTTCATTTACAAGGGATGCCAAACTAAAATGTGTTCTTTCAACCTTCCAGATGTGCTAGAGAAGCCACGTGGATGCAGGGGCTGCAGCACCCCCAGCATCAGAATTATAAACATTTATAATAACAGTGTTTACTGACTTAAACCATTCAGTCTTTTTAGAATATCATAACTGTCCTTGCTCACATCCGACATCTCTGAATGATTTGAAAGGTTCCTATCAACACTAGAAGACCAGTCTTATCTAATGTTCACCTGGAGGTCTTTCTCTCCTGCACTACAAAGCTTTGTTTCCTGCAGCAGAGACGCTCTCCTCTGCTGTTTACAGTAAACAGAGTCGTCATGTGTTAGTGAGTACTTCAGGTAAAACACAGCGATGAGAATCTGAGGAGTGTGGGAACACGAGATCAGTCTCGCCTGGATGATTTCTTGTTTAGTATCTACACTGAACAGAATGAGCCTCATCTGTTACACAATGTCACTCACGGGTTCCAGTGCTCTTTGGAGATCCTGTAGAGGCTGGCGAACATGATGGGCAGGATGACGCTGGAGTTCTCCTCGATCAGACTCATGATGTACTCGTTGTTCCAGTAGTACAGAGCTCGCTCTGCAACCTGGGACCAAGAAACAAACAGAGTCAACAACAAACCGGGCGGCGAGTGTTCAGTGTTCCCCTTGAACCAAACTGTCTTACAAAGTCCTTTAAAGTAACATTAGTCCTTTAAATCCTGACAGGTCATCGGTGCTGGATGGTCACTGACCTGGAAATGTGGGCTGGAGACACATCTGGAGATCTGTTTGAAGAGCGGCTCCTGGATCTTGACGAACTGTGTTGGTTCGATGACGTCCAGGATTTCCTCCAGCTCCCCTAGAAACATCACCTGCACCACAGCACAGGAGGAGAGTGTTACCACACACACAGACACAGACACAGACACACACACACACACAGACACACACACAGACACACACACAGACACACACACAGACACACACACACACACACACACACACACAAAGAGACAACCAGCCTCACCTCTTTTTGACTGCAGGTTTTTGGCCAGAACTTCAGTAAGCCTCTGATGACCTGAGGAAGAGGAGGAGACACACTGAGTTCATACTGACACTTTCTTTCCACCCAAATTCCCCAAGAGGAGGAACCCCCCTCAACTGACAAGTGGTTCTGATTCACTTTCAGTAATGTCCTCCTTCCACCTCAGTGAGGCGCTGTCTGCACCGGCTGAGACAACAGGGCTGCAGGGACAGCGGGACATGTAGCAGCGCTGGTTTAAGATCGGCTAGTGATGAGTGGCGTCACCCAAAGATCGACTTCAGACAATCATTGATAGAAAACTAGACTCCATACACTACGGCAAGGATTCTTTGAATACAGTAAATGCTTTTATAAGCAAAGACGATCTCTTGCAGTTCGATCTGTTGGTGTTAGCTGATACTTACTGGTTCTGTTAATGTTGGGTCTTTCTCTAGGAACTGTACAATGCAATACGCCAACTGCAGGGAGAGAGGAGACCACATGTTAGAACAGACCGTAGCCTGTTAGCTTAGCTTCACAGCAAATGTGGTGCAAATTGCCTGCAAACACTCAGCACTCATGAAATAACACACACAACACTGACAGGTTGACGGTCAGATAAACCAAAACTGGAAGTATAAATGTTTTGTTAAAGACTTTGGAAGCCATTTTAACAGTATGACGCATACTTGTACACGACATTACGACATTTATTGACTGAGCAGAAACTTAAATGCCACAGTTCTCCATGTTTGGAAGAGCGCCGTTACAAGTTAAGTACAGGCATGTCATGTTATCACGCACGCAGGTGAGTTAAACTGTGTAAATCTAAACTTTCAGAAATGAAAGGAGTCTTTTTGGGAAATCAGTCAGGAGAGTTTCAGTCGCTCTGAATGTATGAGATGTAGGAGGAACAGTGGGACTGTTCCCAGGAGGAACCTTTAAACACAGACACACACACACATATATATATATATTACCTGTGCGTGGAAGAGGGACAGACTCCTGACAGTGTGGAGGGGGATCAACACTTTGACCAGAAACTGTTTATGCTCCGCTTTGAGCGGCAGAGCGAAACCATTGATTATACTGGGAGAGAGAGAGAGAGAGGAGGGGGGGGGGGCAGAAGAAAAATAGAGAAAATATAAATATAAATATGAATTAAACATGAACACATGAAAGAGTCTCATTGTGACCCCCTGAAAGCAAGTGGAAGATCAATGAGCAGCAGACTATAAGACGACTGTTTATACAGATCTGCTCTAACCTTCAGGCCCACAGAGAGCCGACACGAAGCTCCTCTCAGGACTACAGTCCTGCACTGTTTACATCCTGATTCACAAACTGTAAAAATACATTTAGTTGATGAAGATTTTTTTTTAAAATGTATCCAAAAAAGGTATAAAATAATAATTCATGGGTTCCCAGATTATCGGGGTCAAAAGGGATGCCTTCAAATGACTTCTGCTGGACGACCAACAGTTAAACCTGGAGGTATTTAATTTACATTACCAAAAAAAGAGGAAGGCATGACTTAAGCCAGAGGAGCCACAACAGGGAGCGCAGAGTTATGAGATCGGGAGCACAGTTAAGGCTGAATATGGTGGCTGTGTTTGGTGCTACACTGGATCGATGATGGAAACACGTCCACTTCGACTGATTACGTTGTTTTCCTTCTACTTTTAACAACTTGAGGTTTGCTGTGTTTTTACTTTTAATGTTGTCACTTAAAAATATTTGTATCCACAGCAGGAGGCTGACAGAACCTCTGACTTAAAGTGATGACGTGATCGGTTCAGTATCTGTTTTTTATTTCAAAAGTTGAAGATAAACCTGTTGAGGGAGGGTCCTCATCACAACTGCTTCAGGTTCATCTTCAGTTGACCAACGACTCCAATTGTTTCAGCACTTCCTACTTTGCTGTCAGGACGCAGCCAGTGTTTAGAATAGTTAATGGATAAAGCTTTGATTGATTAACAGAATTGACACTGGTTAATATTCTGTCCATCAACTAATGAACTCACTGACAATCGTATTGACTTCATTCTGAACATTTTCAGTCCTTCAGACCTGAGTCTAGGTCCCAGAATAACTAGTGTGGATAAACGTTTTATTAAATAGAGCACAGAAGCAGCTTTAAGGCGATTATGCAGATATATTTCATTCATTTTTATGACAAATATAAGCAAAAACTGTTATCAGTCTGAGAAAATCGTTCTCAACAGAGTCAAAGACCCCATGCAGCTGCTGATAAACTGTCTGTGTAAATCAGGTCTTTTTTAATGGAATAAAACAGATTAAAAAAAACAGTTGAGCTGAGAGGATTAATTTGTTTCTTATCTACAAGTCAAACTCTGCTCCTGACTCTACTCTGAACCTCACATCTCAACTCTGATACAATCCCGATTTTATGGAGCCAAATCACTCAGCTTTTCAGTTCTCTTTTGGTTCTGGCGTCTCTCTTGAAAGAGATGTCTGATCTCTATAAGACATGCCGGATTAAAGAAAAGATAAAAACACCCTGATCGTTCCAGCTTAACAAAACCAGGCAGATATCAGGGCTGAGCTCAGTTCTGCTGGTGCTCTCAGGTCTACGTGCTCTGGCTAAAAGCTTCAGCTAACAGAGCAGAATGTAAATGTCTGAGGTCGGAGGCCTCCACATACCTCCCCAGGATCTCCAGCAACTCAGCCACCCCGTTGAAGTGCTCCGTCTCATAAACAAAACTGCAGAGCCGACAGAGAGGGAGGCGGAGAAAAGAGACAAAAGACAGGAGACAGAAATGAGACAGAGGGAGAAAGAAGTTAAACAGCTGAAACAACTCAGCAAAGACGGCAAAACCAGATGATTCAGAAACGAACATGTCGACTGAAAACCAGACACTGTTGGCAAAACAACAAAAAAGTCAGAAACTGAAGTTTAAGATTTTCCCAGACACTTGAAGAACGGAAGTCTACTCACCGTAGAAAAATATTATTGATCTGTTTTCGTATAAAAGCCCTCAGCCCCAGGAATTTGCCGTAGATTCTATGCAAGACTGTCTTCAGGTAGTCTCTCTCCCGAGGATCCTCGCTGTCAAACAACTCCAAGAGCTGGACGGATGAACACAGACAGAGATGAGGGAAAAGAAAGAAGGAAAGCAGAGTCAGAAAGTAAAAAGACACAGAGAGGAGAAAAGGGTGCACTGAGAGAACGAAGCTGACCTTTGACCCGCAGACTGGCTCAGAGACTCACCTGTAGGACAAACTTCTGGTCTATGTACTTTTTGGCAATGCTGGGCTGGAATTCCTGACTCTCCAAGAACCGGATGAAGAACTCGTATACCAACTGGAGAGAAGAGAAGAAGAAGAAGAGGGATGGACGGGGGAGAGACAGAGGGAGGGTGAGAGAGAGAGCTGCTGATGTTACAACAAAAAAAGTTCAAATGTAAATGGCCAACATCTTGGATCAGCTAACAGCTGTGCAGAAGATTGGTCGCAGTTTGTGTGTGTTCAGTTTTAAATTCAATTAATTAAAACTATGATTAACTTTGGACACAAACTGCAAAACAACAAGCTGACTGGAAAATAGAAGAAGAATCCGAAGACGGACATGTTCCTCTTAGAAACGAGAGCCCTTAAACTGACCCTGTAACACTGGGACTGGACTAAAGACTGGATTAAAGGGAAAGGTCAAAAGCATCAAAGGTCACAGAAGGTACAGTGTGAGGTGGGTATAGCTGGGTGAAACATGTTTGGATTGGCCAGGATGTGGCTAAATAGACAGATTTTGAGTCGGGAAAAGATGTTTGACTTTGGAAAAATTGGGCAAATGAGACGAAACAAAAAGAAAAAAAGGTTTTACCAGGAAGCTTCTCCTTGAGATTTGCATCTCATTTCTAAAGGAGTCCTGGGCAGCAGGCACACAGAGAAGGAGGAGGGGAGGTGAGAGACCAGAGAGCCTGGCTCTGAACATGGACCCAAAACAAAACCACCAAACCACCAGGAGCCAAATAAAACCACCAGGTCAGCGGCACCAACGGTACTGACCCCTCTGCAGTAATTCAACATTTTGGGACATACGCTTTCTTTCAGACTGAAAATCTCTCCCACTCTCATGCCGAGCTTAGCATAAAGACTGGGAGCAAGGGGAAACAGCTAGCCTGGCTCTGTCTGAAGCTCAAAAACAGACCTACCAACAGCTCTAAAGCTCACTAATTAACACGCTGTGTCTCTTGTTTCATCCGCACACACAAACAGAAACGTAAAAAAGACTACTTGTGGTTTTTACGAGTTCCCTGGTTGAACCACAGCCAGCGCAGCGACTGTGCAGCATCACAGTCTTGTTGTCACAGTGAGGTTCAATGCAACTTTGTGTTTGTGTTTTCATCTTGATGGATCAGAATTAGACGTTGTCACAGTGAGGTTTGGTACCACTTTGCTTGTACAGAGAAAACAAAGCTGCGTCTGCTGACCTGCACTCCAGCCAGAAACACTGCACAACTGATGAAGAAATAGCTCATAACTCCATCTAAAAGTTGTTGTTTTTACATTTCTGTCTGAGTACCGATTAAACAAACAAGACACTAAGTGTTTATTAGTGACTACACACACATTTTTTCGGCTGTGTTTACCTGTAAGTGTGGCCAGGAGGCCTCGAGCGTGGGCTCGTCTTCCTCTGGGTCAAACTCATTACTGTCACTGGGCGGAAGGGTCCGGAATATGTTGTGAGACACCTGGAACAAAACACAAAGAGGACATGTAAAAATCCGCTTGAATACAACTGAGTTATGAGGTTTCAGAGAACTTTATATGTGTGGTCCTTACTGGCACCCTGAAGATCACACACATTAATAACTGTCAGCTTTCAGGACATCGGGGGCTCCGCAGCATCCAGACACAACACAATGTGAATGTTTGCATTAAACTCTGTTTGTAGCACGTTCTGTTCATGCTTTTATTTTGATGCCAGATTGGAAACACTTGGTTTCTGTGGTATCTCCATTATTTTACATGAAGCTTTCCAGTCCTGCCGAGTTCACAGCTGTGTTTACAGTTTGAGCTGTTCTCAAACAACTGGAAGATGCAGGAAGTGAAGCTGTAAAAATCTACAATACTTGTTGAATGTTTTGTGTTTAATTTTCCCTTTTCTTTGGCAGGAGGTTTCTTCTGGGACGCTAAGTTAAATCAGAGCCTCACGTGAGTGTGTGCACATCAGGGACACCAGCGAGGGTGGAAAATGGGACAGAGCCTGAGTTTGAGTGTGGTGAGTTTATGGATCTGCAGGAGTGAGTGAGTCTGACTTGTATCTACAGGCACTGAAGGAGTACAAACCAGCTTCACTGTAGTTCATCTTTAGATTTAGGCATCTCGTGTACGTGTGTGAGTTCACTGTGTGCGTTGAATGCATGCATTCCTTCCGCCTCACCATTTTGACGACCTCGGGGTAGGCCTGCTCTGTCAGGTAGCCCCGGCTGACGGTCACGTAGTCCACCAGCTCGTTGAGCGTGGAGCGCTTGTACTCCTTCATCTTGAGGTCTGACAGCGTGTCCATGAAGTCAAAGACAGTACAGCACTGCTGCAGCTTCTTCAGGAACAGCTCCGGCTGCTCCGGCGCTGGCACGTCTGAACGCACACAGAGGAAGAGGAAGATAACAGTCAGTTAAATTGGTGCAGAAATAAATGTGAACCACGCAGACGTTTCTGACTCCCACAGAGGTCAGAGAGCTGCAACACCAAACAACACTAAATCAAAGACATGGGGCGTCCTGGTGGGACAGTGGTCTGAGACACACCGTCTGTCTTTCTTTAGTCATTTATTTACGTTGGTTTAAGGCTTAAAGTGCCTCCATTTTTATTGCGCTTTATTGTACTTTTTTGTTTTGTTGGCTTCATTGTGTATTTATGTTGTTTTGGTTTGAATGTGTGCATCTGCTCTTCTGTGGCTTAGTTTTAAAATAAAAAACGAATCTTGACACACAGAGACAGACAACCATTCACGCTCACATTCACACCTACAGGCAGTTTAAACTGCATGTCTTTGGACTGTGGGAGGAACCGAAGCACCTGGAGAGAACCCACGCAGACACGGGGAGAACATGCAAACTGCTAAAAATAACAATCAAGTCTCCAAAAACTAAACGGATGGACGGACAAGAATGACTGCCTTCCATGTTTAGAAGTCAACAGTTCATCTGCTTTGAAGAAGTTTCTGTGTATTAAGCAGTAATTTGACATTTTCACATTAGATGTTCCATTCTGTTGCTGACGACACAG
The DNA here is from genome assembly GCF_043641665.1 of Enoplosus armatus. Taxonomy (NCBI): domain Eukaryota; kingdom Metazoa; phylum Chordata; class Actinopteri; order Centrarchiformes; family Enoplosidae; genus Enoplosus; species Enoplosus armatus. Next base: position 21,263,647 of record NC_092194.1, read on the forward strand.
TTTCCTGACACACAGGATGTTGTATGCTTTACACTTTAAGCAGGGTCTGTTTGTTTGGTATGAATATAAGATGAACTGGATGGTTAGCATAAGCAGGTATAGCCACAAAAAACATAAAAAGGATCTTGCACATTACAACTTCTAAAAATGTGAGTTAAGCAGGAGCATAATGAGTTCTCCAAAAGTTATTATTAAGTTTGTCAGTGAAAACAAAGGATGCTACAACCGTACGCCTCGGGTGAAGAAGTCAGTTTCCTGCTCTGCTTTAGCTTTTTACTTATTCATCTTTTCTGTAAACCCTCTCAGTACGGGGAGGATGAGTGTGACAGCCTCATTATCCTGCAGCGAGCGTTTCTGAGCTGCCACAAACCGTATGGATGCAGAGGCAGACCAAGTCAGGCAGGTGTCTTCACTCTGATCCCACAGCTACAGACATGGCAGAGGGTCGCACAGAGTTCAGACCTGCAGGGAGACGCACCACGCTCTTCTCCCTGATCGCCAGACCTGATGTTCCAATCCCAGCAGGACTGGGCCATTATTATGTAAGAGATAAGCTGCTCTGAAGGCAGCGCACCAGTAGCGCTGTGTGTGTGTGTGTGTGAGAGAGTGTGTGAAATTACACTTCAAAGTGCTTGTTTGTCATTTTGAATTCTGCTGCACTTCATGTTGAGTCACAAACTGCATATAAATGAGTGACAAACTTTTCGAGTAACAATGAAATGACTTTTTCACCTCTCCACAACATGCAGCTGTTTGGAGCGATCATGAAGTTACAGACGTTACGTTGGGCTACGGGAAATTATGATTGTGAAAAATTCAAACTATTTTAAATGACCCCTCCTCAGACTGTATCCACAGCGTCTGCAGATTTGTCCAATTTTGTTCTTTCAAAGACCTTTTTCAGGACTAAATTTAAAGAAATTAGATTTTGTGCAACTAAATGTATCAGCGACCAGCGTAGATTCAAATATTATGCAAATAGTATTTAGACGCTATGAAACATTTAAAGAAATCTACAAATTCTGACAAAACATTGGACAATTTCTACATCTTAGAAATAAACTGAAATGTAGACAATATATTTACATGTAAGGCTTTACCTGAGTGTGTCTACTGTTTAGCTTTATGCTCTTGGCCTAAAGGTTTAGCAGCAAGGCCTTGAGCCAGAAGGAGAAGCTAATGCTCATTAGCACACTTCTCATTCATTAACGTGTAGCAGGTTACAATTTGAGCCTGATGTGTCATGTGATTTTATCAAGATGTCTTGACTTGACAACATTCAAAATGAACCTCTATGAAGTCACAAAACGTCATTTGCTTGTGGAGAAAGACATTTTTTCCCCTTAAATACATGGACTTGATTCAGTCAGTGTCTTTTATCTAGATTGAATTCAGTTCAGCTGGTCAGAATGAATGTTAGATTCTTGAAATCCTCTTCCTGAAGCTCTGACCATTGGAACACAAAGTGCAGTTTCCTGTCCTCGGAAACAACCCTCAGCAGATCTCATCAAGCGCATTTAAAGTGATTATTCTGAACATGTTTTGATCCAAATGCCACTAGTTACTCACGACCTGCTGGCCTCCTGCTTCAGCTCAGCTCATTGAGGCCGACTCCAACCAGGCCAGTGCCAAACAAACCCAAACCCTGATTGACTGGCAGGAGTCCTGGGCTCTGCAGGCTTTAATCCCTGCACCACAAACTTGGTAGGACGAAAGAACCAAGAGCTCAATGCTCGCTCCCACAATGCCCAGTTGTTTATCAGAGCAAATGCATTTAACTCTCTTGAATTTCAGCAGAATTTTCATTTCAATTCATACGCAACCAGGATGGAAAAGAATCTACAATCTATGGGGGATAGTACCTCACTGTTAACCTGCCAACAAGATGAAACAAGTTCCTCTTTGCCCTGCATGTGATACGATCACTCAGTGCTCCAAATACCTAAAAAGAGTGCTGACCAGAATATTAAGGTGGCTGCACAGTCTGCATGTCCTTCAGCAAGATATTCAGTCTTTCCTGCTTCTTGTTAAACTGCCCAGGATAAGAGCATCAGAAACTCTGTGTATTATCAGCATGTGAAGAAGAAACCAAAAGAAAGTGTTAAAGCTGCTGTAATCAATATTTTTTTATATTAACAATGGATCAAATGACTACATGTAATGTGAAAGGGGTCGGTAGTAGTGATGAACCCACAGACGATTATCACCGACTGACGGGTTTCATCTCTGCAGCTCATTGTTTTGGTTTTATGGCCACAATTTTACTGCTGTGGTTTACTCTCATAGCATCGTTTCCAGCAGCAGCAGCAGGCAGATGTTTCCAGCAAAAACAAGCTCTGATAAAGCCACTGTACACAACCTGCTCAGAGTCAAACAGCAGACAGACACAGTTAGAGACGAGCTGGTGAACAAAGTGGAACATTTAGCCGCTACAGAACCAAATGTTCTTCTCAGGAGTTGGACTTACATTGATCACGTGGACACAAACACGACTCCAAATGAATCTGTTGTATCAATATTATAAAGGTGATGTTGTGTTTACAGCTTGTTTCCACGGCCCCAAAGTGGACAAAAAAATATCAGTTAAAGCTGGTTTAACACCTCAGTCACATGAAACTCTCAGATAAAACCACGCCCTCTTTAGGCACTGATTGGCCAGGATCCATTTTTCATTCACGCCTCGGCCCTTTCAACAGCAGCAGAACCCCCCCCCCCCAAACGGAACAACCATAAACACCTTTGCCTTTAGACACAGTCAGACAACGTGTTTTAGTTTGTAGTATGAAAGACCCCAGACCAACGTCCACATTAATGCTTGCAGATCGCCGTCCACGTAGTAACGCTAAATGGGAAAAATGGCTTTCCACATTTATAAGTCAGAACAAGAACGAAGAAGAAAAGGGGGCATCCTGGTAGGCTGGTGGTAAGGGCCGTTCCCCCACCAGGTTTATTATCTCTACACCGTCAGCTATCACATAAAAGTGACAATGAAACAAAATCAAAGGGCGGGATTTTCAAAATGCTGTTAGCCCAGACCACAATACACTACAAGAGTATGTCTATATGTGTGCATATGCATTCTTGCCTGTAAATGTATATGCATTAGGGTTATGTGATATGACCTTAAAATAATATCACTGGTCCACAGCCTGCGTTGCACTGTGGCACACCCCTAATATGCATGCTTACGTATTGTGAAGTGTGGACATAAAAAGGTGTGTGTGTACATTTATCAAGATTCAAAGGTTCGATTTGTCACATGCTCATATAATATGTGCTCCTGAGCCTCAGCTAAAAGACTGGTGTGCAATAAAGAACAATAACTAAGATTAAGCAAATATTAAGGATGGCAGATCTCATCAAGCGCATTTAAAGTGAACACTGTTTTGATCCAATGTATGTATATACAAATGTAAAATGTACATATGTTACAGTAGTATAGCAAACTATACAAAAGGGCAGTGCAGAGTATTCACAGAGGACTAGACAAGACCGGGGACATACAGAGGTCAGGTGTTCACCATCCTGCTGGCCAGAGGTAATAAATCTAGAATAACATCCGGAGTAAACGTAGAGTCCCTTTCACTGCAGTGCAGTGAATATGAGCATGCTTGTTTTGTGTGTGCATTTTCTGTAGCTGTGTACAGTGTGTGTGTGTGTGTGTGTGTGTGTGTGTGTGTGTGTGTGTGTGTGTGTGTGTGTGTGTGTGTGTGTGTGCAGATCCTTGTGCATCTCCTCCTCAGTACAGTAGTCGTGTACAGTACGCTGTAGTTCATTACAGTAATTACTGGCTGCAGGATTCGGGGTCGGCTCGTGTTGCGGAGCCCGGGGCCTCGGGATCCTGCAGCTCTGCCACTATAGGAGCATGTGAACGGCCTTAAAGGAAGCTATTAATAGACAGATAATCACACAGGACACAGTAATCCCCCTACAGAGACACAGAGAGAGCACAGCTAACCAGCTTGGAGCAGGTCGAGAGAGTATGAATGTGGGAGAGGAACAGAGAGAGAGAGAGACTCTGTGCCTTTGTGTGCATGAAAGTGTGTGTGTGACTGTACTTAAGCCTGTGAGAGAATGTGTGTGTGTGTGTGTGTGTGTGTGTGTGTGTGTGTGTGTAGCCCAGAATAACCCAGAAACTACTGTTCATACACATCAGCAAGGAAGAACCCTGAAGAGGAACTGCTGCTGGGCTACTGATGAGTGATATGTTACACATATTGTAATGTTCTGCTGTATACTGAGGGGGGCTATAACAAACTGGTTACCTTGCACACTGAAGGTTGAGATAGTGACCACAAAAAAACCCAACAAATAAAGTTATACAATTATTAAGGCAGCAACTACCAAATATTGTCATTATCGATTGTTGCTTGTCTTTGGATTTGGAAACTCTCAATTGGCTTTTTGTTATTTTATTTACCACTTTCTAACATTTTTTAGACCAAATGACATATTTAAATCGCGTGTTTTGTTCAACCAACAGTCCAAACCCCAAATATACCCACTTTACCATCAGAGGATCAGAGGTTTCACTCGTCCTCCACTACAGTTTACCACATTGCATCTAATGTTTCCTCTTTAGAGGCGATTAAAACGCACACCAAGAATAACAGACACATTCACTAGTTAAACATTCGAAGAATTTTTGCATAAATTTCTGACCAGGTTTGGCACGCGGCCTCAGTCTCAGCCACACAACACCTATGAAACACCTGACCTGGTGTTACCGCTGGTTGTTCATGCTTATACCAAGAAGCAGGCATAAAGGCAGAGTAGGAATAAATATACCAGCCGCAAGCAAAGTGCTGACAGTTGTCAAGGCAACCAGCTTCTTCCAAATCACAAAAACTCTGTATGTCACCGCGAAGGACTAAAAAGTGATTCCAGTGCCTCCAAAGTGGAGGACAAAACCAAGGGAAAAATCTGCTAAATTATGCAATATTAACATGTATGATTAACAAGAATAAGCCCACTAAGACACCTGAACCTGCTCACTTTCTCAAGCTACATAAACGTACTAATTCATAATAAATTCACATGATCTCCTATTTAAAGTCACTCATGTGAACGCACTGACCGGACCAATTTGTCATAAGACCTAAACTGAAGCTCTTTCATATTTAAAAGTACCCATATCATTGAGGGCATTTACTTTTACCATCCATCTTTATCCCCAAATCCATTTAGCTGGTACAAATGTGATCTTTTTTTAATCCAGCAGCCACTGTGGGCAGCGGATGGAATCAGAGTTGAAATGAGTGTTTGGCAGTTGCTGATCCACTCTGTCAGCCTCTCTGTGCATAAGCCAACCATCATTTCCAGGATTATTATGCAGCAGCAACAGCTAGGAGAAGTCAGCGAGGCTAGTGAAGTGTGGGGTTCAGCAGGAACTGTCAGGCGGACAAGAAGAGAGCTGCTGGAGTAGTTGATTGCAGCATTTTATCTGCGTGTTTTTTGTTTTCTGCCACGTCTTTAAACTGCGTGGAGGAACGGTAAATGTTGGCAGCTCCAAATGGCAGCAAAAGGTAACTTGATATTTAAGTTAAAGTTGATTACTGTTGGGTTGCAGTCGGTTTATATGTAAAAGATTAGTAACAATCAGCCAATCAGAGTTTTGTGAATGGGATGAAGAATTCAGTTTCCTGAGAGATGATTTATATGATTTATATGTCCCTTCATGTGGTTGGTAAACTATACATATTGATCACAACATGGCAGGGAAACAGGCTAAATCTTCGTCATTGAAGTGAGGATGAGACCTGCTGGTCTGCTGCATGACGGCTGACAAGACGAGTCTGTTTCTATATAAAAACTTGTAGTAGTGCAGATTTTGTTGAGCCTTGTGAGCCGAGGATGACTGCTGACACCAGGTCAGAGAACTATAAAAGCATCGCTACTTCTTATGAATAAACTGGTTTCGTATCATCACAACTATTCTGAGATACTTTATGAGCGCGGCCCCGGCCTGTGGAAACACTGATGCTCTGCTCTGGCTCCAGCCTCACCCTGGCTTTCTCCTTCCTGCCTGCCTGCCTGTTCTGTCTCTCAGCTTTGGAAGAGACTCATCTGGGCTCCCTTGGCAGAGGAAGAGAGACGTCGCTGCTGCTTAATTAATGGTGGAAAAAAGCTTAACGACTCGCAGCACGAGAGAGAGAGAGAGAGAGAGAGAGAGAGAGAGAGAGAGAGAGAGAGAGAGAGAGAGAGAGAGAGAGAGAGAGAGAGAGAGAGAGAGAGAGAAAGAAAGAAAGAAAGAAAGAAAGAAAGAAAGAAAGAAAGAAAGAAAGAAAGAAAGAAAGAAAGAAAGAAAGAAAGAAAGAAAGAAAGAGAGAGAGAGAGAGAGAGAGAGAGAGAGAGAGAGCGCAGTCGGATGGCTCACCGCAGGAACTCCTTTAAGTTCGGCTAATTACATAACAGCATCAAGCTATTGAACGCAGGATCTAGCAGCTTGCATATGTATGCATGCATTTTCATAAAAGACTAAAGAAAATCTATTGTTTTAATGTTTAACATGATTTACAGATCTTTAGTGGGAAGTCTCAAATACAGGGTCCTCCAGATTACATTAGCCACTGCTTATTTTAGTATTTTAGTGTTCATAGACTACAAGAAGCTCACACGGTGTGTCCACAGCAAAGAACAGCCATCAAAAGTAAGTGCAGACCTGCTCCAAGACTGCTACCACTGCTACTACCAACTACTGCAACGCAATCTGTACAAAGTCTAACTAACTGCTTCAGTGGGGTTATTTAATGGCCTGTGGATGAACTCTGGCTCCCCATGCTGATGCTGTATAAATGCATTTCTTCTTTAAATAACAATGAATGCATAGGTTTGGAAACTGAGAAGCAGAGCAGGAGTAAACATGGACAGATCAACTCTTACTGCTGCAAGGGGATCAATTGAAGACAAAACAAGTGCAACAAATACTGACAAGATCATAGTGTAGCTTTTGGGGTTCTCTATGAGGCAGCGCCTAAGTCAAGAGACTGGAATGCTAACTGACAAAATGAGTTTAAATCTCAGAGACAAAGACTGAGCTGGACACTGGGGCCTGAGGTTTACAGTTACGTTGCCTTCATTTGGCAGACGCTTCTGTCCAAAGCGACTTACTATAAGTGCGGCCAATCTATGTAGGAGAAGAGCTGGACATCATCCAAACTTGGGTGTGAAAAAAGAACTAAGCTACAGTGCAAGTGCTTAGAGACGTGAGGCTGTGTGGCCTTTTCCGTGCTAAAACAACCCCCCATAAGCAAGATAGACTACATGACCCACAATTATACTTGTTTTTCAGACTTTCCTCAACTTTCTGCAAGTAGACATTTCTTTTTGTGAGAGGTCACGAGCCATATATAAATTACATATTTGATGGACAACAATGTCTGTATTTTACAAATATTATGAGGCGTTTCAGGCCATGGCTTCCCCTGACATTGGCCTGGTGGATTGTAGAGTATCATAGTTACTGTGGTCAGCAGGTGAACACAGTGAATTTCTTGTTTATTATCACTGCTGCGCTTCACTATTCTTAGGTTATACTGTTCTACACACAGCGCTGCAGAGATTTAAGTGGAAACACAAGTCTAGGAAGGTGTAAGATGAGCAGGCGACGCACTCTTGAAGAACGGTCCACACACACACACACTCAGTGTAAAGGGGAAAACCCCTCGCCTCTAAAAGCAGTGAGCGTGTGTGACGGGGCGAGCGGGCTTGAGTTACGGCAGGAGAGAGAGTGAGCAGCGCCGACAGATGGACTCAGCGGGGGAATGGACCCCTCGGCCTGAAGGTCAATTTGTAGGATATTATGTGCTGGCCACAATGATATTATGTATGTACACACTCTCACAGGGTCCTCCACCATCACACACAGCCACCATAAAGGTATACACAGTGGAGGTTAAGGTGCACCGGAGATTAACAGGCAGACATGCAGAGCTATTGATGGAGGAGTGTCAAGGCGCTATGGGTGTGACCTTTGCTCTCCTCACTGCTGGTGACTTCTAATTAACCTCATTTACCCAGAGAAAGTTGCTGCGCTTCAGCTGCACCCTGTTTCAGCTGCCCAGAACAACCAGCCAGGCCTCTATTGTCACTGGAGTCATCAGGGATTAAGGACGCCTCACCAGTAGTTACTGAGGAAATGTTTTGTGAAGTTTTGCCGCTTGTAAGTGGCTGAATTGTTGGTAGATTAAGCTTTATATACTGTTTGTCTGAGTCAATCTAAATAGGAGCAGCTGCTAAATACACAGAAGTATAGTATTAATTAAAACATAATAAGATATTGTTTCCAGGATAAGCCCAACAGGTCGCAGGTTGATAAAATTGCTGAATTCTGATAACAGATCTCAGCTGAATCTCTGAGATTTAGTTATTTATTAGTAAATTATTACAAATGCTGAAAGCTGACTCATTAGATTCGATAAGCAGATTCCATACTCAGATTAAATAAAACGCTGTTTTCAGTGAGACTACAGGTTTTAAGACTAGCTTTTGACACATTGTGGATAAAGATTTACTGACTTCTTAAAAAAAGAGAATCTGGCACTTTTCTTGGAGTTTTATGGGGCCCAAGAATTTTGAGGGGGTCTCACGTATCGAGTGAGATCCAGGGCCATTAGTGGTACTACCGAATTAGTTTCAACTTTCAGCCAAACTTCCTCTTCTGTAGCAACAAACTTAAGCAAACTGAAAAAGCACATATATATATGCACAAGCTGTATAAGCACCTCCATCAAAACAGAAACTGTGCGTCATGTTTCCTGTGGAGGAGAACAGTTTCCCAGCAGTCACTGCTGTCAGTACTGGGCCTACAAGCCATTGGGGTTGAACATTACATAAAGGATTACAGTGACAAGAGATGATAAACGCTGACCGTCATAACATCTGCTCTGTTCGGTCCAACCAGCAAGACAGACGTGACCCAGCAACATGTCATCAGCTGTCGGTGCAAATCTCCACAGGAGGCTGGCACACGACCAACTGGTCAACAATCATGTGTTGACATTCACGTGCATGTACCCATGTATACACATATGGCTGTTGCAGTTAAGCAGGGTTCAATGCCAGACGCACAGCACAATACAAAGGTCGATTTGACTTGGCTGCAGGTGTGAAGGTGGTCTGCTGTTTTATTAACTGCCACCAAATTCAGGCTTTTGGTGAAAGATACTTCAGGGTTTATGGATGGAAGACTTGGTTAAAAACAAAAACATTCCACAGGTAGATCATCAGCAAGACCTATTATTCTGCTTTCATGCACGTACAAAAGTGTGACATCCAGCGTTGAACAGCGTTGACTTTTCATGCATCAAAAAGAGAACAAACAAAAAGCAAAGACGAATCATGATGTCACTTTAAGGATGTAAACATGACTGGAACAGATAAATGAGGAAAGTGAACCACACCAGTCAGAGTGAAACAGCTGTAACCATGGCAACCGAGTCAAACAGTCAAACACATGCTGAACTGGATCACAGTGCACTAAACCTGGTGCAAGTAGTGCAGCAATTACTTTTAGATTTTTGATTTCAATTATTCTGACAAATAATAATATAAAATTTTGATTAAATGAATCAATAAAGTGCCATAAAATAGCAAAAATGCCTATCACAAGGTGACGTCTTCAAATTGCTTGTTTTGTCCATTTAACAGTTCAAAACCCAAAGATATTCAGAGAAACAGAGAAAAGCAGCTAATGTTTGACATTTGTGCTTGATAAATGACTTAAAATGAGAGTATGTGACTGTTGCTGCCATTGTAGCCACAAATGACAATTATAGTTTAGTGATAAATACTAAAACATACTGTAGTTTAACAGAAGCACAAGCAGAGAGTCATTAAGTCAGAAAAGCCTGCTAACATTAGCCGCTGGCCAGACCAGACGAAGTCAGGCTGTAGCTGAAATCAATCAGTGTATTGAATTGTCTATTTGTATGTGGAAGAATGTATTATTCTTTCAAAAGTTATATAGCCTCGTTCTAACAGATTAACAGGTTATCAAAGTTGTAGGCCATTTATTTTCTCTCAAACAACTCATCTTTTTAGCTAAATTTCAGACATCCAGAAACCTATAAAATCCAATGACATGTCATAGTGTGCGCAGTAACACAGCTGTATGTTATTTCCTAGTTTGAAACTGTGCTGCAGTAGATTTAGACTTTAGACAGGTCACAGACCTGTTGCACAGTACAGTACATATATGTGCTGACCCAGTGCAGGTAACGGGGAAGGATTTGCTGGAAGAACTCCAACATATAAATATATATCGATGACCCAGATACAAACTACCCGTGCCCCTATCTCCATGTTCTCAGGTCTCATATAAGCGTCCCAGCAAGGCGCCAGGCTGCTGTCAATCATTAACACATACAGTCGTCCTGGGTAAACTTTGCTCCCAGCTACTGTAACCAACAACATGGCAGGTGGCAGAGCTATGGAGGCCCCAGTCACTTTCACTCCTGTGGTTGGGTAACAAGGTGTCACAGGTACTAAATGTCTGAATTACATCTCACTGAGACAAACTACAAGACTCCTGCAACCTCCTAATGAGAGCAAACCCTCCAGGAAGCCTGATCAGTGCTTCATCAGCGACGTGCAACGAGATATCAAAGACCTTCATCTTCAAACTGCATGAAATGTCTGGCAGGCTAATTTGAAATGGACATAAGAGAGACTTTTACTTTAATATTTCCTTTTGAGCTACACATGAAAACAAGGCTTTTTGCATTTCTGCCTGAAAGGAAAGGTTCGTGCCCATCTGAACTTTGAAACAGGTTCCTTCTGTTCATATTGACCATTAAAAGATCCCTTCCCAATGCAAAAGAAAAATACGAAATCCACCGTCATCGCTCTGTGCAAAAATGTATTCAAAAGTGTATCTGAAATGAATCTCTTAATGGCCAATATGAAGTCTGGGATAAAGACTCATTGGGGTCCCTGTACTCTCCAATGAGTAAACAGAAACACAAAAACATCACGAACCCTTCCAGTGTGATGGTGTTGATTACTACTGGAGCTGCAGACGCTGATGATGCTTGTTGCGTTGGTGGATAAACGCCTCCACGAAAAGACATCATTTTAAAATAGTTGCTAATTATGCGCCTGGCTGACAAGAAAACACGATGTATATTTACAGCCTTTTATCTATTTTACACCACCTCAGCATTATGCAGTGATCAGAACCTAAAGCGGAACTTTAAATGCCATTTGATGCCAATCAAGTGCTGTGTTCATAAAAAAGACAATTAATATGCAACAACTTTGATAACCTTCGAATCATTTACGTCATTTTTCAAGCAAAAAAGACAAAACGTTTGTGGTTGTAGCTTCTTAGAGGTGAATATTTTCCTGGATTTCTTCTATGATTGTAATTTGAATATGGACTTTTGGTCAGACAACAGAAGAGAGAGTTGAGAGAAAATAAGGACGTCTTACAACAACAACATTTAACCCAAAAATATAGCGTTTAAACCTGCAAATCCGCATACTGGAGACACTGAAACTTACAGTGTGGTATTTTCATTTGATAAAATGATAATCAATTATTGAAAAAGCCATCTATTCATTTTCTGTCCATCAACACATGAATGAGTAAAACAACTCTTCAGGACTGGTGTTGACATTATTCCAACATGGATGGACACACATGGTAATAAAGATCCTGAAGAGCTTGCTATTCTTTTGCCTTGATTTGTAATTTGCACTACAGATGAATTTTTTTTTTCCGTAATAAACTTACAATGAAGCTTGAAGGATGAAACATCTGAATTTGTTAACTCTTCCTCAGTCATCAAACAAATATTTTCTCTCACTTTGCCACATTTTGTATTAACAGTCTATATATTTTAATACTTAATATGCTTGAATTCTGAGACATCAGAATCCATGTTGGCAGGGTAGCGTTGCCTGGCACTGCCGGGACAGACCCTCACATAACTGACAGGTCACAGGTTTGAACCGCCTTACAGCTCATGTGTCATGTCAAAAGTTTCCCTGAGTAAGACGCTGTTTTGAGAGCATCAGCTCAAAGTCTGAAACGTAAAAGCTGCTCTCTGAGGCAGCGGCAGGAATGATCATCTGGGACGGTTCACACAAAGACAGCGTTCACGAGTCCAGGTGAGAGGGCCGCGTCGCTCGCAGGACTCGCATAGCAGGAATTCCAGCAGACATGAGCGCCACTGAATCAAATTCAACACAACACAACACTGGAGGTACCTGTCCTTCGCCTCGGCTCACTCGCCACCTTCTGCTGCACCAGAGCCAGGCCACGTATAGGTCGACATGTGTACATGTGTGTGTGTGGTGTCAGGACAAGATGTGCCTCCATCAGTACATGCTGATCTCCGCTGCCAAGAACTGCACTGGTTTTGTTTAGATGTTATCGATTAGGGCTGAACGTCAATACCCACTGTTAGTGTTTTTGTTTTCTAATGTTTCCAACTTTAATATGCTCACAGCACCAAGTATCAAAATGTACCAAAATTCAAGGCCAGATTTGTACTGCCTTCACTTTTATTAGGTCCTAATTAGTTAAGTTAAATCAGAATTTTCTGCCAATTTCCGACTGTTCATTTAGGTAAAGTTCTTATGAATGCTTGTGATTAAAAAAAGTATTGTTTTAAGTGTCAGTACCAAAACTCAGTTATCTTACATCAGCACGAGTATTTAGTTTATTTAAATTAAATCTGTATTATCCTATAATCAATTCTCATTTCACACACTTTGCATATTGATTCTGGTTCCTGTTGAATCCTGATACAGATTGTTTGTATTATTTATTATTATTATTTGAGAAATAAAAGAAACCAAAATATTATTGAACTGATTAGTCGAGTAATTGATTAATGAATCGATAGAAAATGAATCTGCAACATTTATCAAGTAAAAATTTTCAATATTTTCAGACGTTTCATAGACTAAACGATCAATCGAAAAACATAGTTGATAGATTATTCAAAAATGAAAATAATAAGTAGTTGCAGCCATATGTTGTAAACACTACACACACACACACACACACACACACACACACACACACACTTGTGTATTAGCATATGCTTAACAGCAAAGTAGATGGAAGCTCAGCGGGCCCAAACTTCACTTTCCAGAATCTCAAAGCAGAATCAAAAGGTTCTGCGTCTCGATGAATCCCTGGTTCTTCTTTGGAACAGGTTTGACACCCAGCCACAGACTGAATCCACATTCGCATAATGTCAACACTTGCTGGAATACAATCCAACACATTCCTCCACATGGAATCATAAAGATAAAATGTACCGATTCCTCCAGTGAACTTTCCATTCTCCTCTCAGCCAGTAAAAACACTCGTCTTCTGTTACCATTCCAAGTCCATTTTAAGTCTACCTTTCCAACTGCCTCACACACACATGACAGGCTGGGCTGGCTGGTAGCAGCGACAGCCCTTGACAGCAGAGGCTAACTTTAACACTCAATGCTCCTGTGCTAGCTGGTGAGAACCCCCACACACACACACACACACACACACACACACACACACACACACACACACACACACACACACACACACACACACACATTCACGAGTTCTGTCACTCACTTAATCAGGTTTCCTCTCCCTGTTAGGCACCAACAGTAGAAAACGGCAGTCATGGACGTTGCGGTGTGAGCTGATTTAAGCCAAACATGTGGACAACAGAAGTTTAGCTGACCCACGCTTCTCTTGTGGCTTGTTTGTAGCGAGTGGGGCTGGAAAAATGTAAAGAGACACCTCGTGGATCAGGTTTCTCCTGAGGGGAGGGAAGACGGGGCAGCGTGTCGGTGGGCTTCATTGGCCAAACAGCGACCAGAGGAAGCTGCCGAGAGAGAGACAGGGGCGGGTTGTGCAGCATTGTACATCTCAGTCTCTCTCTTTCTATTTTTTGCTCCTCTCTTTTTTTATTTTATTTTAAAGCCTGCTGCCCAGAGAGGTCAGAGACGCATCAGTCCTCCTACGCGAGGTGGATGTGAGCCTGAAACGTGAGAGGAACCTAATTCAGGTCGGAAATGCCGACAACATGTTCAGCCACACGAGGATTTGGCCCACATCAGCCCGGGTGGAAATCAGCAATCTGCTCCAGCAGGCTGTTTGTCATGCGTTTCCCATTTATGCCACAGCGTCTGTGATAGGAGGGGGTTGATAGTGAGACGTCAGCAGCTAACGTCATTGAGAAGAGAGAAGAGCACCTCCAGGAGAGCTGGGAGGAGGAAAACACTGAAGTCACAGGAGCAGGAGGAGGAGAACGAGGACAGGAAACCCACAAATCTTTCTCCTCTCCTCACACGGACGTTGGTGGACTACAAATTTGCCTTTGTATTTTCAGTTTTCCAGCCAGACTTCACAGGCAAGAGTAAAAGCTTTGGCAGGTGTATGTTGGATAAGAGTTATTACTTTAATGTATTTCTCTACATCTTTTGTTTGGGGAAATTCAGGTGTTGGGGTTTTTTTGTTTCTAGTACTGTACATTAACTAAAGGGGTGCTATGACAATATAATATTGTGCTTCCATAAAGTTGGGGGACCTGCAAGAGATGGATTTAGAAACATGAATGGAAGCAGCAGAGGCTGAGAGATGCTGACTTTTTGTGACTTACCATTCAATTCCATTTTGTGCCTCAATAAAGACTTGAAGACAAAAATGGCTGATGATAAGCTGTAATTTCCCATCACGCACATGAGGCCAAATCTGGGCTTATAAGAGGGAGACTCTCAAGGGACCACGACGATGAGCAGGGGTCACGTGACTGACACAGCTATCTGAGCTAGCACACCTGCTAGCAATGTGCTACGTGTTTACTTATTACTTACTATTAGCTGTGCCAGTTGTTATTACAAGGTTTTGTTATGGACCACAATGGCTGTGGGTTTGACAATGTTGTTTTTATTTTTAAAAATAGAAATATTTCAGTGGGAATTTGCTATTGAAAAATCACCATCACTGTCTTGTTACTGCAGTGGCATTGAGTTGTGTTCACTTCATTACCTGAAACTTCTCCAGACATTGAGCTGGTGGAAATCCTTCGGTGACAGTCCCACACATTCAAACATTTCTGCCAGAACAGAACTGTAACAGAGAAAGTCATTTATATTGGAGGGATCCCTAAAGACGCATGAATATATAGTCATATTTTGGAGGGAGTTTGGCTTGCTACAACTCTCTACAACTTTTCTATCATAACCACTGTTTTCACACTTGAATCCCAGTGATATGAAAGAAAGAAAAGGAAACACTGCAGGTGGATTTTACCTTGTTTTTCCTTTTGCTGTCGAGAGTTTCTCTAATGTATCGCAGGCACATCTAGCTTTAAATCACACACACAAGATTATTTTGCTTCTTGTAATATCATCTTGGCATCATGATATGTAATTGTTGTTTCCATGCTGCCTATTTGCATGTGAGGAGAGGAGAAAGGGAATGAAAGAGGGATGGGATGGACAGACTCCCGAACAGAGAAGGAGTTTGTTCATGTTAAGCTGTTGCCTGACAGGAACCTTCTCCTTCCCCTCCTCTTCCTCCTTCTTCTTTCCTTCCTGCCACAGAACATTAAAGGACTCCTAATCCTTCCTCCAGGTTTCCCGCCAGCCTCTTCAGCTCTCTCTCTCTTCTATTTGCATTTCTTGTTCTACCTCCTTAAGCGAACATCTCTGTGGAAACACTAAATGAAGCTTAAACTGTGTAGCAACTGTAACACATATGTAAATTAGATTATATAATTCCTACTGTATATTTATGATATCACTGCAGAATCTTTTCATATCATGGTACATGACGGGTGGATTCATTCGGTGATGTGATGTTTTTGTTGCTATGCCAACGCTTGTGGACACCAGGGAGCTTGCTGGCAATTTTTCCTGCCCTCCTCTTATGAATGTTTATTATTTTGGAGAAAACTTTTCACCACACGAGTAACAGCAGCACAGAAATCATAGAAACCCTTGGGGTCCGCACGCATCAATTTTTCAGTATTTTTGGTTTTTTATTTAACCTTTATTGATTCAGGAGACTCTGGCGGGATGTCCATGTTTTTTATTTTTGCTTCACATTCACAAAGTTGTATACAGTCCCACTTGGGAGCTGTGGAGTACAACCTCAGCCTCGTGCTGGAAGATGAAGGGCCTTGCTCAAGGGCAGTTTGCCAGTAGTTGTTGAGGGAAGTGAGAACAGCATTATTCTTATAAACTTTTTTCAGATTTTCCCTTCCATTGTGGGATTCAAACCAGTAACCTCCAGTTTTATGTATAGTACAGGTCCAGCAGTACATGGTTTTGTCCTGAGCCAATTGGGATGTTTGGTTCATTAATCTCTTCAGTTCTGTACATCCTGTGAACCAAAACATTACCGTCAAATTAGTCGACTTCACTCCAATAAGGCTTAGGTCACAGCATGCTAGAAACCAGAGCTGGAAGAGCCTTCAATATCAATGACATCTACCAATGAGATACAGCTACACAGGACAAAGAGTCTGTGTGCCGAAACTCTTCAACCAAAGTTGTCTAAACAATCAAACATGCTAAAACATTAGCGATAGCATGAAATGAATGCGTCTACTACAGGGCTTTAAAGGGTTTGCTATAATGTTGCTTCACATGTACATTTCGGTTATCATGCATGCATAAAGAAGTACAACACTCTGAGGGTTTCTCTATTTAATTATATTTTTGTGTCTGACACAAATAATCTGTTTATGATACACTACACTTAAACATGATGTCAGTCACTTGAATTGACTATCTTGCAGGTTCAGTTTTTCCAATAAACTTTCATATAAAACTAGATAGAGCCGACTGAGCAATAATCTGCAGCTCAACCTGACCTGTTATGCAGTGAGGAAGCCTCAAGTCACTAAATACCTTGAAGTCACGCAGAGCACTCTGCTACAAGGCTGTTCTGTCATGTGAAGTCGTGTTCAAGCTACATCCTGGGCCATAACTTGCAGGTATTTCCTTGATCTTGTAAATCATTCCAAACCAATTCAAAGGTAAGTCACTATCTGTTTAACCAGGGGTGTGGCTTTGGCTGCCAAGTGAAATCGACTTATCTATTGTAATAATTCCTACTGCTTGCGTCATCCGTTAGCCCGGGGATCCCCTGGAGGAAACTGCGCCCTCCTTGTCTTCCTCTAAACGTCTAGGCAAGAGCTGCATTGCCAACGACGGGATTTATGTAATCCACCGTGCCTTACCAAGACCCTGTTTGTCATTTTTGGATGAAGCCTGACCTGTGACGGTGACTAACCCGCAAGGAGGAAGAGGAAGAGGAGGAGGAGGGAGGGGGAGATGTGATTTGTGCATCTTGATGATGCACTTTCGCAGTCTGCTAAACCGACAGCGCCAAGTACATCTGCCCAGATATACGCCCACCTCTGCTGCTGCTGTGTACATGTGTACCTCAAGGCAGGAGGCAAACGCCGAGAGATTATGGAAATGGAGGGAAAGAAGCACAGCAAAGCGGCTTCCTCCATCAGAGAGAAAGAAGAAAAATATGCATCCTACAAGAAAAGGTTAAATGAAGGACAAGCAGGAGAACAGGTTGAATTTGTTGAGTTGTAGCCTGAAAATACAATATAAGAGGAACCACATCCCCACTGTCACACTAAATGAAAACATCCTCTATGGGTATTAAAAAATGAATGGAAACAAAGCAATCCTGAAAAATCATGCAGCAATATATAAACAGCAGGAACTGGAGACACATCTAGACACTATCTAAAGAAAAAAACAGAAACTGTAAAACAACAAAGAATATATAACCTAAAGTGCAGCATGGAGGTAACAAATAAAAACAGAAGAAATTGTAGAAAGGTAGGAAAACAATCTTGAAATCACTAAAATTGTGAAAAACTGAAATATATATATATCTGACCTCTTTTTCTGAACACTGGTGTAAAACATTCCCAAATGGGCCGAGCCTTGGGGCGGCCTCAGAGACGGCCAGCCAGTTAATAAAATACAGCGCTGCCCGATACACATCTCCCTGCAGTTATATAACGCTGAGGGATTAGAGGTAGAGGAGCCTGTCAGTAAAAGAGACGACAAAAAGCAACAGATATTGTGTGGCGCACCTGAAGGCCACACTCGTGTTGTGGTTGTCTGAAGTTGCCTCTGTTGGCCCACAATGGTTGATTTCATTTATTAATTCTATTTTACTGGTTGGTGGTTGAACACGGGGCTTTTTGGCATTCGTCACAGAGAGTCTACTGTTTATCTGTGGCATAAAGTTCTCAACAGAAAAGTGGAAGAGGCAAACTTAATCCTTCTTCTTCCACTTGCTTTACGCAGACATGCTGTATATGGGAGTGGAGGGAGCCTCGGAGGTTAGAGTAGCCGTCTTGTGACCAGATGGAAGGTATCCTGATCCAAATCCTGGGAAATAAAAGAGACACTCCCCACAAACTACAGGCTGTGCTATGCTTCTGCATTTCAACAGCTCAGGATGAACAAAAGGAGAGACACAAGCATCTTCAGTGTACTTGTGCTTACAGATAGAACAGTTCTTTATATAGCAGCTCTCACTGTGGAACTGCCTGCATCTTTGGACAGAGCCAGGGTAGCAGTTTCCCCCTCCGTCCAGTCTATATGCTAAGCTACGCTAACCACGTCTAATATCCATCTCCTCATCTAACTCTCAGAAAGAAAGCAAATAAGTATACTTCCCAAAATGTTGAACTAGTCCTTTAAGTGTAAATAAACTAACAACTTAAAGCTGCAGGATTGTGTCCCATTCCAGGACATTACCAGCTTCCCTTGGTTTAGAGTGGATGCCAACTAACGTTAAGGCCCACTTACTGCAACATTCATATTTAATAACATTAAGAAAAATGCTGTTAAGTAGCTAAAACAGGCACGTTAATCATACGAGCCAACAACAAACATCAGCATCACTTTGGTCTCACGTTGCCAAAACCTTTGGCACACCAGGGAAATGGCTGGCTGAGCCCATAGTCACTGAAATATGTCTTCTTTTTATTTTAAAGCAACGCTGGATGTTGGAGTTGCTTTCCCATCACAGCCCCAAAACTTTAAAACAGCTACACCTGCTAATGTTGGCTAAGTGTATGAAGGTGTTGATTAGGGCCGAGTGTAGAACCGCAATACTTTTGGCACCAACCAAAATGTGTCTTTAGCACACTGTGTTGCAAATGCGGAAAGCTGGCCTCAAATGTCTGGTAAGATTCGTAATCTGGTTTACTTATTCTTTGATTCAAAGGGTCCTGATTTAAACCAGAATTTAGCCAGTTTTAGTCTCTATTTTATGATGGTTCTCATAAAGTTCTCCTACGTACAACATTTAACTTTGCCTTCTTTTGTAAGATGAAAAGGGAGTTTTGTAGTAAAACGTACATAATTCTGAAAGGAGGGTATCAACATGATAGTTTTGGTATCTGAGCTAAAACTCATCGTCAACTCTAGTCATACCAAAGCGTCTCTCCTTAAAGTCCTTCATGATTCTCAATCATAGTCTGGGAACCAAGTTGCAGACTCCACCAACCAAAGCTCTCAGCTAGTCATGATCATGCAGATTAATACGAGCACAGCAGGTAGGTTGATATAAATATCTTCATATCTCTTCTGCACAGACCCTCCAGCAGCAGCCACGCTGCCCGTCCACACGGAGGCTTGGCGTCGCTCTCAAACAGAACTACACATCACTGAAGCCATGATTTAGAAACGTGATCATCAGCATCATGTTTCGCTTCATGATGTACAGTACGTCTCTGCAGGAACAGAATACAGCACAGAAGCAGCAGACCGGGAATAACACCAAGCAATGAAATCTGTTATCGGTGACGTGTCCGACTACGTTTCTAATTCAGGACAGACTCTGTTGTAAGTAAGCCGCCTCCTGAAGCGACTGTGAGGAGTAAAAGTTCCAGTGGAGCTGCTCAGTCAGGAGCAGCAGACCGCGATGGTGGTGGTGAGAAATGTGTGGAGCTGTGTGAATGTGAAGTGAACGTGTGAAACTGAAGCAGGGAGGTGCTGAAAAAGACCCACCATGCGCCGGCTCAGATAAATACAGTACGACCATAAAAGACAAACTAAAATATACAACAACAAGGACATTCTGACTGTTAGCATGCACATATGGCACTTTTATTGTATAATTATACGACTAAACCGTAACTTACATTAGAAATAATACTGTAATAAGTACTACTGCTTTATTTCATTTATATAGATAACAGGTCAAGCCTGGTTTCAGACGTCTGGATCACCATTCACATCCACTATTGTTCAAATTTAAAGTTTAAAGTGAAAACAAAATGGTAATTCATCATCATTAAGTGGCTTCAAATCTGTTGTCGTGGTAATGTTACAGTCAGATATTTGCAATGTCAGGCAGCAGCCTTACCTTTATTTACAAATTTGCCTTTCACTGTGTCAAGTGTAAAATGCTTCCACAAATTTGGTGTCAGCGTTTATCTGTTCACAGTTTCCTCCGCTTCACGCTCACAACAGTTGTCTAATTCACTGAGAAGGCAACAGGGCAGCATTTCATGAACGTCCCCGCTGGAGGACAAAGCTCAGCCTGTTGTGTTTAGACACTGTAAATTTCAAATTCAGACAGATCATTACAGATAGAATATTTAATTTTTCCTCGCATTTGAACTCCAGTCTGAATGTCAAATAAAACATGACAGCCCTAATGTGCGCCATTAGACTGAAATAAAACTGTAAATTGGCGAGATAAAGAGTCATCTGACACTGTGAAAGGACAATTCTTCTCCTGAGGCAGAACGTGAAAATGATTTATAGATTAAAAGTGGATCTTTGTTTTGTATTTGGAGAAACTGGGACCTGAAAACAAACAAGGGAAATGACACATTCAGTGCACAGCCTGCCAAATAGCTGTGTCAAGAAGTCGGAAAGACGTAATTACTGGAGTGAAGTCTGTTAAAATTGAACTTTCTTTACTGCTTCTACTTTGACAAAACACTGTACTGAGAAAAGTTTCAATATATTAACTTTCTGTGTGGCAACATTCCTGCTGTCACCACCAAACCACACCACTGCTGTATTTACTCTAGTGAAGAGGTGGTGTCTCATTGTGTGTTTCTACGCCCAACTGCATACCACACATCGCCCAATTCACTTTGTGTGATTTGTGAATACACTCCACTGTTTAGTAATACACTGGCAGAGACAATATAGCATCATGTCAGGAGGTCGCTGCCACTTCCAGCATCACAAAAACATGCATCTGTTCAAATCAATCTACTTCTAGGGCAGTGGTCCCTGTCCTGCGGGTCGGGAACCCCAAAGGGGTTTCCAAGATGAATCCAAGGATTAGGATTAACAAGATAGAAGAGAATTAAAAAACAACAAATTGTAGGAGAAGAAAAAAATCGGTTAAATATCGTATTAACGTGATGAGGGGTCACCACCCAAAAAGTTCAGCCACTTTTAGGTAAAAATGGCTTCATATGAACATGACGTGTTTGGTGTACATGAACCATAAACAGATGGAATCAGAAGATTGAAGACACCCTGTGTGTGACAGACACAGACAGCAGCACTGACCTGCCCTGTGTGATCATCATAATGATCTACCTGTCTAGGCACGTAGCACACACACACACACACACACACACACACACACACACACACACACACACACACACACACACACACACACACACACACACACACACACACACACACACACACGGAAACAACAGCACTCAGACAGAGTTAGACTCTGAAACAAGCAAGACAGGAAAATAACTGGCTCAAGTTTAGCAGCTCTGGTCGACGCTGCACCAGTTTCACAATAGTTTCATGAAGGCATCTCTGGGCCGAGGGGAGCTCAGGAGGACAGACAAACACATGCTCAGTGCATGGTTACATGTTAAAAGACAAGCTGGGGTGAAGGTGAAGCTAATGTTGAAAATTCACTGCACTCTTGACACCACATGGCAAACACTTATAGGCACATCTAGACTTATAGTCCCTGGTGGGTCCATGTGTATAAAATCATGTCGGGCAACTAAAAACTGTTTAAACACAAAGAAGTTAATTTTATATTTGATTCCAAATATGTAGGCAATTTCAGGGATGTGTGTGTGAAATGATGCACAAATACGCAGAATATTTAGCGCTCTACAGCAGCTCACGGTTTGTACACATATTTTTGCACAAATCTATTTCCTTCCATTTTACATGTGTAACTACAGTGATGGTCTTTCCGCCATCCATAATTTGCCTTCCTCTACTCAGCCTGCTTATAACTCGCTGGAGCAAATAGGTCATTCAACAGTAGAGCTGTCACCTTTTATTTGAAATGCTCCCCGATGTGTTGCATGCCTTGTTGCCCTATAAGTAAAGTGGGCAATTGCTGTTCTGTTCACTGAAGAAAGAGGGAGAAAACTGGCTGTTTGACTTAACTTTTCACTCAAGTGATGTAGTGGAGGCACCATGAATGAACGAAGCAATCAATATCAATTCTGCAAGGTAGTTGAAGATGAGGCTACATGGGCTGCATTCAAATTGATTAGAACACATTACGAGTTCCTTCTCATTTGATCCAACATGAAGTTCTGAAAAAGTGACGTTTACGCCAGACTTCAATAACCATAAATGGAGGAGTCACAAGTTAAGAGACTTGTGTTGAAACTGATTTACACCGGAGTAAGTTGGACCTAATGAAGCGAGACTTTCATTGACAAGCTTCACGTGAAACATCCTTCTGATCTGGGATCAGTTCATAATAAACTGAATGTGATTACTTTTGCACAAACGAGGCCACAAGAAGATTTCAGCAGTTACTTAATGTGCGTGTTTGGCAGGGTTATCACACCTTCAGCCTCCCACACCATCAACCCCAACATTAACACACACACACACACACACACACTCCTCCCCCTCTTACCCTTGAGCAGTGGCAAGGGCGTGAGCTCTATGGGTTTGCCCTGAGAGCGGAACTGGGACGAACTCTGCGACCGCTTCTGCTTGGCCTTCCTGACAGACTTCCGTGAAAATCCGTCCACTTTGTCCACAGATGGAGATGTGGTGGCTGCCGAGGACATAGCCCTGCTGGGAGAAACACACAGGGGGGGGCGAGCGGTTAACACAAGGGCAGAAGGATTAACCACAGAAAATTGACTGTTTTACAGAACTGAAACTGGTTACTGTTGACTTGAATTTCATGTCAGTGGTGTAACTTTCCAGCCAATCACATGAACTTTAAATTATTTTTCAATTTACTGGTGAATTTATAAATTTCACTTTATTTATCAATATTATTATTTATTTCACATTGTCTCATTATTTATTTAATTTTGAACTCTTCAAATTAAAAACCATGTTTCTTGTTGCTCAAATGCACCGAAGACACATTTTCAGCCACTCATGCAGCTCCACCGCAAGTTTTTTTCTTTTGAGCTCATAAAAGCAAAAAAAACCTCCAGCATTTTATTAGTCTCACAACAAACCTGTGCAGCCACAGCAGACAGCCTCATTGTCCCAGCATGGGAGACTATTTAGGCCTCAGCTGAGGTTAGGCCAGTAGACAAACACACCGCCTTCCTACCTGCCAACGGACCATCACACACACACACACACACACACACACACACACACACACACACACACACACACACGTCTACCCACAACAACTGCGGTCCTGCGGCTGTGAGGCGGCGCCACAGTGGGAGGAAGCTGAGGAAATGTCCACTGCTGCGTGTTTGCTGCTGATTACGTCTAAAGAACTTCTAGCAAACCGGCTGCTCAGGCGGTGACAACAAAAACAAGCCGCAGCAGAAGTCACAGTTTTCACTGCTTTCTGAACCACATCTATGAGGAAACGCTTGGAAAAATAAAAGTGAAGGTTTCTTTCTCAGCTGTCAGAAGGGGCGAGGAACTGCCTGATGATACTGCTCATTACATCCTACAAACAAAAACACATCTCTTGCCACAAAGAATGCAACGTTTGGTCTGATGCATTTTTAACAGCTATTAGATGTTAACATGCTGAAAGTTGTCAATCCCAGATGTCATGAAAATGTTTAAATTAAAACATTTTCTGAGCACTTTAAGGACTTTAAACCCACGTTGGTTTTAAAGCTGAGGTTCAAAGTCCCTTCGAGACCTTGGAAACAATCTCACCACAGGGTTGATTCAGTAGCTGTTCTGGACCTTTCAATATTGCCTCTGTGGCTATTAGGGCGCTTCATGTTCATATGTAAGTGTTCCATCTACAAACTAACCTTGTTTTCGTGGTCCTCTGATTGGATAACAACTGTAGCATAATGTTAGTCCCTCAGCCTGATATATTGGACCGTTAAACTAACTAAACAATAGCGCAAAACCAGCAGTAAGCCAGACTGCGTGTGGAGGTTTTAATTTATATACACTTTTAAACATGGTAATGCTAGCATGTCTACATGCATACAGATATCAAGCTAACAGGCTAACATTTTGCATGACAGTGTCACATAATCACATTTACAAATGTCAACATGTTGGCATTGTCCTCAAAGTGCAGATTAGACTGAAGGGAATTCACAGATTCCCAGTCAAATCAATTTTTTTCGTGAAACTCTTGTAAGTCATCATCCCAGAGTTTTTCATCCTTTAGTTACTGGATTCCTCCGTATCTATCATTTTCTTCCCTATGCATCAATTTTGCGATTTCTGTAACTGTTTTTAAGACTTTCAAATTTTAGTAGTGTATCTTGGTAGTAGTGGATTGTATTTTTTTTTTTTTTTTTTTTGGTTTGTTGAAGACATGAAAGGATCGCTGCCTTCTTCAGTCCAAAAAAGTGTTGGGAACTCATGGGCAGATACTCTCCATTTTTGTTTTGCTGAAGGGAATTCAGTCGTTAGATTAAGGCCTAGATAGTGTTTGATATGTATAACTTTTGACCTGTTGATGGCGCAAAAGTCATTAGGATTTATCTGCTGGGGACCATGAATGTCTGGGCCAATAGTTGTTGAGAAGACTGACAGTACCATCCCCAAAGATACACCAATACATGACGTAAAACACTGGTATCAATATCAACCTTCAAAATCCATAAAACTCAACTGATTAAAGGTAACTGATCAATGGACTGAGGCTTCATTTACAGTTCAGTCATTTAACTGTCAATCTCTCCCAGACTTCCACATGAGTCACTGATGTCAGGAGAGGACAAAGACCCTGATCCCGTCCACACTAACTCAGCTGGATGACATGAAGGTCTAAGAGGAAATGAGTTCGAGCTTTAGCACAAATCCTTATGTAATAAGACGTGAATGAGACGCTGCAGGCCGTACTCTGCTCTGTCAAAGTCACACAGGCAGTCATACAGTATGTCCACCAAGCCTCCTACATAACAGTGGACAGAGTGGACAGAGAAGGAGAGGAGAGGCACCGGGACACACTCAGCCTTCAGTACACACACACACACACACACACACACACACACACACACACACACACACACACACACACACACACACACACACACACAATCCTGCTGCCTGAGTGAAAGCAGTGAAAGCCTTTTTACACAGCTGATCGTCCATCATCATATACAGTACTGCAGTTATAAAAGTGATTAATGATTGCAGAGTAGCATCACGTCCATCTGAGGTTACAGACCATCAGGGTGTTGATGCAACATGAGTGCAAGTGGAGGAAGATAATAATCAAGACTGACAACTGTGATTAACAAGCAACAGTTTCCAAGCGCCCCAACTTTCACAGAGCAAAGTCACACAGTGCTTCACAATAATAATAAAGTTAAAAAAGTCTGTTTTATATTAATATAAATTAAATATCTTAAGACAACATGTCACCATTAGGCCCCAGGAACTTGTGTTGGACATTCTATTCATATTTTCTGATATCGTAAATTATTAATTAATCAGAGGAATAATAATTGTTGGTTGAAGCCCTAAACATGTCTCAAAAATACAATCGAAGTTATGATTGCAAACATTTACTGTAACTAGAGCTCAGGGGATTCATTTTTTAAATTTACTACTACTACACCCTACAGACAGACTCACATGTGACAAAACCAATTACATGTAAATGACAAGAGAGTCATCTGCCAACACAGCTCACCGTCTTCTTTTCATAACCACACAGCTGTTAATGATCCAGCCGTATGAATGCCTTCTGTTGGGCATCAGCATCGTCACCAGGGTGGGAAAGTACCTCCAGCTGAACACTGATCTATTGGTGGCTGTTAGGTTTAACTACCAACCAGTCTGACAGGTAACTCGCCATTAATCTGAAAGTCCTGCTGTGTTCTAAAATCGGTGCTGGACGGTAAAAATAAAACTGTGGCTGAATACAAAGCACGATGGAGACTGTGCATGAAGAAACTTTGAAATGTTCTGTCCTATTTGACAGTTTTGCCTTTCAAACTTTGGCACAGGAGTATTCAAATGTCAAACAAAATGAGTCCCAACAGCATCTCAGCCTTATCACGAGCATCAGTGAAAACACAAATAAAAACTGCAAACTGACACCTCAACGCCTGCTTTTTTTTTCCTGTGCTGTTGAGCCTCACAAAGACCAGACAAAGCAGACCAGGGCCTCTGAAAATCACCTTCCCTCTGAGATTATCTCCGGCTAATGGCTTATAGTGGAACAGCTTTGACGTACACACTCTTTGACACCTTTGTGACCATCCTGTTTTATTCCTGTAAACAGCTAAATCCACCATTTCAGGAGCTGCGACGACGGAGAGGAGCAGGAGCTGCCATCAAACATCAAAAAAAGTTTCACTCACAGGCTAAAGATAAGGTCTTTCCTTATCTGAACTGAGCGTCTAAGAAGAGAGGGTGTGGCATAGAGGTGAAACAATCAGTCAATTGATTTTAACAATAGATTAATTGTTTCAATCATTTTTTGAGCAAAAACATCATCTATTCTCAGTTTACGGCTTCACAAATGTGGGGATTTGCTGCTTTTCTCTTTTACATCTCATAGTAAACTGAACATCTTCCGGTTTTGGACGGTTGGTCAGACATAACCAGACATCTGAAGGGCAATTATAATTAAAATTACATTTTATAGACTATATATAGTATTATAGACTATATAGATTTAACAGGATAATTATCAGCAGATTAACTGATAATGAAATCATTGTTGGTTGCAGCTCTAGAGTCATATGCCTTACAGATTGTAAAATGCTTTGAATTAGTGATTTGGGGCTACAGAAATAAAACTTACTACTTTTAACTAAGCAAGCTGTTTTTGAAATACTACTCTCTCTCTCTCTCACACACACACACACACCTCCTAATGCAACCTTCAATCCCTGCAAGGATGACTTAATACAGCCAGTCAGCTTCATTTAGCTCTGATCAAACAAACTGTGTCTGCTGCATTTTAGGATGCATCTGTGGAGTTGTACATCTCAATAAGCAGTGAGGAAAACATTCATCATCACTTTCTGACCGCTGCCTCACCAGCGGCAACGATGACTATTCAAAGACCTGTCAGTGCTTTTATGCTTTCGCCACCTGCTGAATGCCACCAGTGGAAAACCTACAATCACTCTCAGTATAAACCTTCAAAATGTACAAGCTGAGTTAGTCCAGCTCCACTTACCTGTGCAAAGGGGCACTAGAATCCCCATGTACAACCATCAGTCCCTCACTGTCTATCTGTCTCTCTCTCTCCGACTAGCCGCCTAATGGCGAAAACACTCCAGTGCCACCACAACACACGAGGGAGAGCGAGAGTACGGCGGCTGGTCAGGCGTATGGCACCCAAGCACCAAAGCCATTCCCCTCCCATGCCTCTTACATAAGAGACCAGATGACATCCAAACAGGCTCGGGGAGGGTGGGATTAAAGAACAAGGAGGAAGGACGGAGGAGGGGGCTCAGCGAACAACAGGGAGAGCAACAGAAAGGGAGGAAGAGGCGAGCGGGAGGGAGGGAGGGAGCTGCTGTTGAACAGGAAGTCAACAAATAGGCAACGGCAAGGCAGAGCGAAAGGAGCTGAAGTGAGAGAACAAAATGCACACAAACACGTACAGGAACACACACATGGGAGATAAAAAGGAGGCTGGCAGCAGGAAACTCAAGGATCTCGCCTCTGGTCCAAAGTTCAAATTCAAACCCACAAGAGCTGCAAAAATCAAACATTGCAAGATTTTTGACTCAATTTTGGGTATAAATATTAGTTACTTTACTGCAATACTTCATCTAAACTCATGTGTGACTTCTAGGGAAACAAATTTAACGTGAAAATGAAGAACAAGCTGGTCGAGGCATTCACTCCTGATTTCGCTAGAACAGCGTCATCAAGTCTGAAAATATCAAAATGAAGCCTTTAAGTCCAGAAAGACAATATTTAAGCTAGAGCACGACATTCATGCAAACATATAGTCTCATATCATGACGGATATTATTATCTACTGCTGAGACACTTTGAGGACTCTAAATAGTAATACTGGGATGCAATTAAGGATTATTTTACTTATTGATTAACTAGTTTACTTACGAGTTCCAAGAGCTCTTTGTGACGCCTTTAAATGTCTTGTTTTGTCCAACCAACAGTTCAAAAGCCGAAAACATTTAGTTTGCTATTATACCACCAAGAAAACCAGCAAATATTAATATTTGAAAAGCTAGAACAGGCGAGTTTCTGAAAATGACTTAATGATAATTTGATTATTAAAATTGTTGCAGAGTATTTTTTGACAATCGACTGATCGTCTCAGCTCTGTAAACTGTGTATACACTCAGCTGTCAAAATATCTGTGTTTTCATCCTGATGTTTGCATTTACAAAGCGGCGCTACAAAGCATCATTCATGACGAACACAGGAAAAGAAATGTACTTAAAAACAATTAATTAAGTTTAAGACAAAAAACTCCCTTCAGCCATTACAGACTCCGGGAGGCAGAACCAGTCGAGTTTCATGCCTATCACAACAACAAATGTATGCAAATCAAAGCGGACAGGTTATTTTACACATCACTTTCCTAGTTACTAATAAATGAATAAGTAATCCCAGCACTAATTATATCAGTGTGAATCCCAGATCTTCTATTTCAAATCCTTCCACTACTCACTTCTTCAGAAAGTCTCTTGTTGCCATTATTGAGTGAATGCTGCAATCTGACAGCACGTCTAATTGGTGTGACTCAGTCATGGGATAATTACGCTGTTCACACAGTCAAGAACAAATGAAGTCAGCAACTTTCAAACACACACAGAACCATAGAGAGCTGATAAGAAGGAGGCAGTAACTACACCAGTGTCCTCATAAACACAGGAGACTTTGGATGTTAAGCTATCTCAGCCATGGCTGGACCTGCCCTCAACATGATGTGACATTCAAAAACCTTGAAGATGAGTCTGTGTGACAGAACCAAAACTAGGAGTACGCCTTCACAAAAACACACACAATGGCACTGCAAATACCATCACATGTAATGCATAACACCACACCTGGCCTCTGGCATGCCGCTGTCACTCACACATGACTGGCAGGGCAGAGAGCCAGGTGGAAATAAAAGTAAAAGTTTGAGCTGACAGAGGAAGCTTGTTTTTCTCTCTCTACAACATGTGCACTCCATCAGCCGTCATCTTTATCTTTCTGCATCTATCACTCATCTCCACCTCTCATCATCCATGTCACTACAGTGTCATTAATGGTGATGATCCCTCTCTGACTGGTGTATAGACACTACACAAGATGTTGGCGATACAAGAAAACATGACAGACCTGAGGCATATTTAGAGTACGGAGTTGGTCAGACACGGTATCTTAGTGCAAAGCCAGTCAAAGTTCATATCGGATTATCACCACACATTTGACAGTTGGCTTCACTTGACAGGAAAGCTAAACTTGTCTCAGACCAGATTCACAGGGCTTTTTCAAACCATGAGGATTAAACATCAGCATTTACTTTGAAGCAAACCTGCCCATGACCGAATGCTTTCCTGACATCAGCTCTGCCTGGAAAGATCAGTCACTAAGCCACTACCTAAGCCAAATAACACAATAAAGATTATATCCATTTACAGTGTAATTTCATGTTACATATTTACTGACATCAGCCAGAGCAGCAAAGTAGGCCATCAACTGCATAAGGTCAAAAATCAAGCCGTTTAGGAGAGCTGGCGTTAGCTTGGCCATGTTGGGCCTGGCAGCAGCAAGCAGCATAATATTCAAAACTTGACAGCGCGATAACCTCACTAACGTTAGCTAGCTAGCAACGACAATGTTAGCTTCCCGATTAACCGTTACAAAGCATCTGATTTTAAGGCATGCCGTTAGCTAGTTGTCTCCCCAGAGTACAAAAAACACTTCAAAATTATTAACATGGAGGCAATCCAGCCGTTCATCAAAGCTGCAAAGCTTTGTTTCAAAAACGGCATTTTAGGTAGCTAGCTAACGTTAATGCTACGGCTACCGCGGGTTAGCTCAAGTTGAAAATGTAGCCTTAGCTCATTAGCCGCCACCAGCTAGCTTTCAGTGCATCTTGCAAAGGAAACACAAGAAACTGATATGAAAACATTGAAATATATCAAATCTAAATTCACATGTGTGCTAATAAAATAACGTTACCTGGGCGGGCTTGGCCGATCACCCATCATCCCAGATGTAAATACAGGGGCAGTGCTAATGCTGCTACCGTTAGCTAGCGCCCAAAGACTGACAGACCGACTGGGTTGGGAAACACACACCGTCCCGAGTCCCGACCCGAGCCCGACAAGCTGCAGCCGACCGAGTGGCTGTTACCCCTCCAATCGTAGTACTTTACCTTGATCCTTTGCGGTTCGCAACGGAGACGGCGGCGAGGAGTTATCCTATGTTTGGAAATCTATCGGGCTAACTGTTAGGCTACCTCCAGCTCGGTGCAGCCTTTCCAAAGCAGCGGCGGAACGGCAGGAAAATTTGGCCTGAAACAGCCAAACCCACGAGTACCTTTTTCCTTCCAACGGAATAATCCTCAAACTCCCATCAATAACAAAATACGGCTATATAAAACGATTAGGTTAACGCAATTACATTCCTGTTACTGATTCAATTGCTTGTCTTCCCCAAACCCCTGAATTTTGGTATTTTCCTAAGCTCGTTTATGATTCGGGGATGTTTCTTTTCACCCTATTGTCAACACTGCTGGGTTGAGACCATGGCACACATAACAGAAACGCACCGCAGCGTGCTTGACGGGTTAAGATCGACGTACGACGGCGATTGGCTGCCGGGAGCGGTGTCGGGCGTTGTGGTTGGACAGCAGGCGATGTCAATCACCGCAGAGGGAAATGAGGCTCTGAATCCGTCGGTTAGGTGGAGGAGAAGGGACAAGGAAAGAGATCGGGGCAGAAAGCAAAGTGCCGTTTGTGTGTGCGCGGAGTCTCCAGCACACAGCGTGCTGGAATGAGGCTAAACCTGTCCGAGGCCCAGCCCTTCGCCTCCACACTCTGTACCCGCACTTTGACGGCCGATTTGACCCAGCGTTACTCCACATTTACTGAGCTGCAGCCCGCTTCAGCGCGGCGTGAAGGAAGAGTGGATTTCCATTCAAGCCCCGAGATGAGAGAGGGATATGTTGGCAGAAAGAGAGTTACATAACTATAATATATAGGTCTGCTATGAATATAGCTAATGCTAGAGCACGTCCACGGGCGCACATTTAGGGGGGGGGGGGCAACGTGTTCCCTCCACCCGCTCAGTTGTGTCTGTCTGCAATGTCTCTG
Organism: Enoplosus armatus; assembly: GCF_043641665.1. Classification (NCBI taxonomy): domain Eukaryota; kingdom Metazoa; phylum Chordata; class Actinopteri; order Centrarchiformes; family Enoplosidae; genus Enoplosus; species Enoplosus armatus. Next base: position 21,295,320 of record NC_092194.1, read on the forward strand.
TTTAAAATAAGAGCTTTTTCTGATCGTTTGTAGAAAATGTAATGAATGCGGAAAAGTTAAAACCTTGTATGCTGTACCTGAATACTTACTGTGGAGGCAATGTGGCCTCTGTGTTACATGATTGTATATTATACATTTGGATTATTATTACTGATGCATTAACATGTAACTATGTTAATATAACTGGCTTTTTATTTTACCCATTTTATATACTGTTGGGTGGTTTAACTTACTCTAAAAAAAGTACAATATTTCTCTCTGACACGTTCTGAAGTACAAGCACAAAGTACCATAAAACTATTCAACTTATGTACAAGTACCTCAGAGTTGTACACAATATTGTGTTACTACTTTTTAAAAACATTTTATCTACCACCACTTTTAATTGTTAGTAAAATATTGGATATTTGTTTCAAAAAATGCCTCTTCTCTAGAGGTCATCTCCTGTAAAGTAAGTTCTTCTATTCATCTGCATTTAATAACTTAATGACTCAGCTGCCTCATCCTCATGTAGATACTTATACTTAGATCCCATACAAAGATCGCTGAATCACCAAAAAGAATTGCTGTGAATCTTTAATGTGAATGAGATTTTGCTTCAACAGCCTCCATCACTGCAGTCACACACAGTCACACACACTTGCACTGCCAATCATGTCATTCCACTCTTTGCCATTTGAGAGCAACAGCGTCTCTCCTGCTGTACAAATCTGTTTTAAAGGAGAAATATTACAACAAATTTGGTAAAAATCTTAATTTGAAAAAGGAAATATCAGAAACCTCAGCTGTGTGCCAATTTCATATTAAGTACACAGTATGTACAATTCATTAAAATTCACAGTATCTTGTTATAACAGTACTTCAGTTGTTTGTTCTAACAGGAAAGTATGCAAGACGTGTACCAACGACCACTGCCAAATAAACTTAAGAGAAAACTAAATCATAAACTTTTGTGAGATCTTCCCGAGCTGCCCTGTGCAGTTGTTCTGGTTCGTGTGTGTTCAACTGCAGGAAAACAAATATCACCAACAGCTCAAAAATCAAAGGGATTCAGTCTGTGTACTGACATCTTTGAGTATACATACGTCTTCTCTTAGAACTGGTATGTAGTATGGGATTGAGACACAGGGCTGATTCAATAAGTGGGAGACCCCATTTCCACCGTGTATAAACATTCGATCTGTATCTTGAAGCAGCGAGCGGCCACCAGAGTCAGTATGATTCAGTATTTTGACATTTTCGTTCAGTGCCTCATGCTGCCTTCTTTTCTCTCTGGTAGCCGTGTTTTTTATGCGGCCTGGATTTAAGTCTCAAAGCTGATTTGCTCTTCATGGACTCCCTTTTCCCCGTCGTGAGCTCCTCCCCTCCCGGTTTCCATAGCAACAGCTGAGCGTCCTCTCCCCCAGTGACCAGAGCCCCCCCCGCTGCGTCCCATAGGAAGCAGCGCACCGTGGAGGCGTGGCCGCCCTCCAGGCTCCTCAGCAGACGAAGCCCCCCGTCGTCACACTCCATCAGGTGGAGATCCCCGCTGTTCTTCCCTCCGACCACCAGCAGCTTCCTGGCCTCCTCCAGCCACGTCCCCCCCACCAGGTAGTCCACGCCTCCCCCATCAGCCAGCAGAGTCAGGCTGCGAGCGTCAGAGGTGCTGAAAATGGTGAGAGGCTCTTCTGTGTCCAGCTGACCCAGATCCCACAGGTGTAGCCCCTCGTCGTGGCTCAGGCACAGCAGCTGGGTGTAGTCTGCTCCGGACCAACAGACTGAGCCGGCAGACGAGTCGCTGTTACAGGTGGCCAGCAGCGCCTCCTCCTCCGCCCCCCGGCTCAGGTCAAAAACATTAACAAGGCCGTCAGTGGAGCTGGACGCCAGGCGGTCTTTCTCTCGAGGGTGGAAACGCACCTGTGTGATGTCATCACTGTGCGACTCAGAATACACCCCGAGGAGCCCAACACCTGGTTTCCTGACGTCCCAGAAAACCAGGAAGCTGTCTTCATCGTTTACCTGCTCGGTGCCAGCACACAGGAGCGTGTCGCTGCAGCTCAAGTCGAAGCTACAGTAGCTGTGTGAGGGCTCGCTCTTAAACATCTGGGCTGCCTCTGTCCCAGGGCGGCGGACGTCCCACCCCCGGACCGTCCCATCCGCAGAACCAGAGTACAGGAAGTCAGGGGAGGTGTGCGGGAAAACGACCCCACAAAGCGGCCCGCTGTGGCCCCGATACTCTCCCACCAGGTTCAGAGTGTCCTTGTTGTGAAGGTGGACGGTGAAGTTGGAGCAGGACACGGCCAGCAGGCCGCTCGGCTGCAGGGCGACGTCCAGCAGGTAGGTGGGTTCCTCTGGGCGACAACGCAGAGCGATGGACAGACCTTTGAGCTTCTCCTCCAAACCCTCCATAGCAGCTGAGCGTGGCGGTATTCAACCACACTGAACAGGAAGAAATGATATCAATTTAAAGTTGCCTTTCAGAAGCCAAAAGGCTTCTTGTTACATGTAGTGCATTCAATCACCCTGAAAAACACAAAATATGTGCAACGTTACAGCAACAACTGGTTAAAATCTCTTCTCCTGCAAGACTTTATTCAAATTTCTGCTCCTATAATATTTCCTTGCTAATTGGCCAAGTTTATGTTCACATTAGCCATTCCTTTTGATGTTTTAGGAATCATTATAAACCATTTTAAATTCGGCATACAGTCAGTAAAACAATGAATGATAATTCAGTTAAGTAAGTAATATTTACCACTACTTAGTTCGTTATTCCCACCGTCTTCTTCCACATAAATGTATTGCAATATGAGAATTTATTACAATAATCGTTTGGTTGATGGGACCTATGACGAATTAGGAACAGCAGCATACCAATTTGTAAAGGTTATTTGTGGTAATCAATGTGATATTTATGTTTGCCATTAAACGAAGAAACAAAAAATATACAAGTTTTTAAATGCAGTTTGGTGTTGGCTTTCTTCGCCTTTGAGAGATTCGAGCAGAAATCAGTCATTGTGCTTGTGTGTTATGTGTGCTTATTGAGGTGTTATGTGTTGTCATTTTTAACCTACCTGCTTGCTAGAAATGTCCACAAACTACGGAAAAACAACCGTTAACTTTATAAACTACTTGGACTCGTCTGACGCCATTTTGGACAAAACACCGCAATAATATCTTGAATATTTGAACATTACCGTTTATCAAATAACTGGTAAAAAGCACCGACAATGTCATCACACCACTTGCTCTCAGAACACGCATGGAAGAGACACTCTGTGTCACAATATTTACAGCCGGGTCGGAACCTTCCCTCAATACTTGGTTCCGCTGTCGTTGGAGGCGGGGACAGGTGTGAGTCCTCAGCCGTCCAGCAGGTGGGGGCAGCAGCGTGCAGTTCTCTGAGGAAATGAGGCTTTAAAGTTGTTTCCAGCTGACCCAAATCTGAAGTGGCCCAGTTCAGTCAAACAGAAACACAGTCAATAAAAGCTCAGTCATAACCTGCAGAGGTTCTACTGTCATCTCCTCCTTTACAGAGGACGCTGGCTTAAAACAAATGAAGGTGGGATTCTCGGGGCTGACACTGAGCTGCTGAGGCCACTGCCATAAACTCAGAGACAGACGAAAAGGACTTTATTATATAGTTATATAGGAATTTATGCAGGCTAAATAAACCATTTGTGTCTTTTTGCTTGTGTCATATCCTTTCTACATTTGGACACCTTACACATGAAGACAGGTGAGATTCAGCTCTTTCTAATGAGAACATTATGCTAAAATATGCATCAAACATTAACCAGCTCAAGCACAAGGCCCCGAGAAGGACGGTTCGTAGGGTGAGGGGGTCATACACGCAGACCGTATTTACTGCAAAAATATTTACAATTTACAGCAAAACGAAACCAAAGACACTGAGGAGATTAAAACAGAAACAAAATATATTTAAGTGTCCCGTCCGTCTGGGCCTCAGTGGCCTCAGTGGCAGCAGGTGTCTTCAGTCCAGACTGTGTCATTTCCAATAAAACATTCACAGAAGTTTAACCACAGTCCTGTGTGCTTTCACTTCTGTTGACGCGCCACTGGGCAGAGGAAGAGGAGGAAGAAGAAGAAGAAGAAACAAAGAGAAATGTCTTTAATGTTCGGGCCAGCAGCTGCAGTCTGTCTCCTGTGCTGCAGTCGGCCAGCGTTGGCAGAGTGAAGTGGAAAACTGGTCGTCCTGTGACACACCACATCACCACATCACCATCTGTGGATGAAGAGCAGCTCTGCAGCAGCAGAAACAACAACGCTGAAGAGAAGTCATTAAAAACCTTGTGGACCAATTCAAACATGAGGAGCCACATGAGCTCTGTCACACGTTAGAGGAGGTTACCCACATTTTATTCAGGCCCAAAGGAGAAGTTTCTAATGTCGCCCAAACACTGTAAATAACCAGCCCGAGGAGCTCAGCATGGGTAGACAAAATAACACGAACACTTAGACTTTGACGTCACTTCTGAAAGTCTGTTTCATGTCTTCATGATGTTTTCCAGACTGTTTCTTTTGACGTCCAAAGTAATTTCAGTTTTTCTGGTCGATGCAGCTGCAGTTCGGTCACAGATGGTTTAGAGGTCTGTTAGTTCTCAGAATCAGAATCAGAGTCAGAAATACTTTATTGATCCCCAGGGCGAAATTAGACAGAAGCCTCAAAGAAACTCTGGCTCAAGCTAACCTGTTAGCTGGAATATACAATAGCTAAGTACGTGAGTCAGGAATCATTCATGAGCAAAACCCAAACATGTCTCGAGGCCCCGGCTTGAGCGTCACTGTGGCTCAGCATCAGCAACAGACAGCAGACATATTGATACAGTAATCAGGACGGTCGTTAGCACGCTAACAGCAGTTAGCAACTCAAAATGTATAGAAATTGCAGGATGTAACACTCAGCCAGCTAACATGTATTATTATCAGCTATGTTGCTTTTAGCTACCGAATACAAACTAAGGTTTGGGCCTTTGTTAGCTATAGCTAACTTAGCTACTGTCTCTCACAGAAGAATAATAATAGTAATAATTATCATTTAATTAGTTTAATTCCAATTAATTAATTTGTCCTTCAAGAGCCGCATAGTTTGGTATAAATAAGAATTAATAATGTATGAATAGAACTCCATATCATGATCTCAGCTGTGCTTTATTTAGTACTAATAAGCAAATGTTAGCATGCTAACAGGCTAAACTAAGATGGTAAACATTGTACCTGCACGTTGACCCACGTTAGTTCACCCTCACAGAGAAGCTGGTGGGACTTTTACTTTGCATATTTTTACATTTTTGTTCAAGTTTCCAAATGTGGAATAAGTGGCAAAAAATATATCCTGTCAAGTAAGTTCCTACCATGAACATGAATACATGGCATACATTTGGTGTCAGCGACATATTATCTATGTAGTAATGAGGTTAAGAACAACAAACAAACAGCAGCAGGTACATTATTTTATCAGCTTTTTTATTTCAGTTAATTTCACACAAACAATCAGACAGAAATAGAGCCTCATTTTGAATCAAATCCAACGATAAAATCTGCAGATATAAAAAAATACTGTGAAACTGCATAAAAAGTCCTGTGATGTTCACGTGCGTCAGATCAGGACCGAACAACTGAAAGTGGTCTTATGATGAAAACAGGGAAATATTAAGAGTTTCATTCCAAAAGACTGACAGTGACAGAAAACTTAATGGTAACACTTCATGTGATCGTGAGTGTTTTAAACAATTAATCAACTAAGAACTTGTTTTCCTGAAATGGATCTGCTGCATTTTGGATTGAAACTCTTCACTTTAACCAAACAGGTGAATCACTGGGGGATTTATGTGGTTTTGAACAGACGAAACTCAGTGACTCATTTTTGTCACGTCAACAGTCAGTGAATGTAAATATGACCACAAGGTACTTTTAAATTTATTGACATAAATGTGTCAACTACTGACTCGCATGTTGCTAATTTGAGTGAAGGCAGTAATTAACAAATACAACCTTGAAACAAAACTTCATTATCAACCAGGAAACACTCGAGTCATTTTTCCTCCCTGCAGGGAAACAAACATTAATGCAGCGACAAAGTGCAAAAGGCAACGCGACAGGACAGAACGAAAAGAGTAAAAACAAAGTCAGGACCAGAGTTTTCACACGGAAGATAAAATCTTCATCTTCCTGAACAACAATCAAGGCACTAAAGGGAAGCGTGGAGCAGACTCCAGCTAACTGAGCTATAGCTACGCAGTTCAACCACTTTATATTTGGTCAAAGTCAGAACGTTTCATATAAAAACTCTTTGAGATCCACAAGGTAAAAAAGAAACAAGCACGTGTTCACGTTGTTCAGAGCTGAGCCGGGGCCCTCGGCGGCCTCCAGGGGCCCTCGGCCTCCAGGGGCCCTCAGCGGCCTCCAGGGGCCCCAGAGGAGCTGAAGATGTTCAGTCTTTTAAAATGATTTATGATTTATTTACTCATAAACTCCCTGATTTTGTTTGATTTTGTTGAGAAAACATTTGGGCAGAAAGGCAACTGCAAAGTTTTGAGATTCTATTAGATGGATTGTAAATACAAATACAATTAATATTAATAATCCTTTAATAATCACATGACATTATGGGATTATAACAAATACCACATTTTGGTATTACAACAAACTAAATTTGAGATCCTACCACATCACAAAACATTTGGATAATGACAAATCAAATTTAGGAAAAATATGGTGATTTTATTAAACAACCAAATTTTGGATCATAATAAATCCCAAAATTTGAAAAGATTATTACCAGCAAAATTTGGGAACACCACATTTTTGGGAATTTTACATATACGCGCTTCACCAAATCCATTTCAAAGGGCACTGTAAATTACAGTGTGTTACATCATATTTTACAGTTGCACATTTTTGCCTTTTTAGTTTCTTTTTTTTTTGCCATTTGTCAAATTTGGCTTTTTGTAATAAATTCTAATCACAAGTTTTTTGTGACATAAAACTGAACAAACAAACTCAAATCCATCTCAGGTCCTCTGAAACACCTTTGTCCGGCTTTAGCTCAAGTTACCACAGATAAAATAAAATCTTCCATTAACCCCAACACACACACACACACACACACACACACACACACACACACACACACGTTAACACACTGGTGAGCTTGAATATGGGTGGTGGTGGTCTCACAGTGGAAACACAATTATCCTCCTCATCAATGATGGATGTAATTTCCAGGATGGTGTGTTTACATGCTCACAGCTCGACTTCACGTGGCCTCGCTGACTGCGTGTGACAGTCGTTACTCTTCATGTCTATCACGAGATGTTAAAGGCTGTTTCCTTTGTGACTCAGAGAAGATGTGTAGATCTAACAGTGAAACTACAGATTTTACAACCAAACTGTCTGGAGATGACCGTGTTCTCCATACTTTAACCTTTGTATCAGCTGATGGAAAAGTATGTTATTGAAGCACTCTATTGAAATCTATTGGAACAGGAGACATTGGAGACTGTCCACCACAGGATTAACAGAAGTTGTGTTTTGTTGATGAATCAAAAACAAAAAGCAAACGGGGACAAACTTCCTGTTTCACTGGTACACAGAGGAAACCACATTCAGACATAAAACAGAAATATGTTGGAGCACGAGGCCACGGGAAGCGAGACGAGCCGGGCGGCAGCCTGACAAACGCTCAGGTGAAGCTGGTCAGTTTGTGTCTCACGACATGTGAGAAGGTTCAGAACTGCTGTTCAGACACGATGAGCTCTGGATCTGCAGCTTGACTTTCTAACCAATTATACAAATTAAATCTTTTTGTCTTAGCAATATAAATTATATGAAGCAATAATAATCAACTAGAAAATGAATCATCACTGTCAGTGGAAGAAGTATAACAATCTTTTACTTAAAAGAAGAAATATGTAAAACTAGTTAGTCAACAGTTGCCACTGTAATTTAAATATGGAAAACAAAATATGTGCCTTAAATAGTTTCATCTATTTACCACAATGGCTTCAAATTCCTTTGAAGTATTTTTCGTATTTCACCGACTAAATCGATGTTTAATAGCAGAAAGTAAAATAAGATGTGATGTTTGTATTCGACAGATTTAAGCGAAATTGTGAAACTTCTGAAGTTCTGAAGTCTGCTTTAATTTCAATTCAGTTTCCACAGATTAACATTTAGGACCAGCACCCTCTCTGCCTGGCTCCAGGGGGGAAACAGTGCATTCTGGGAACAGTGCATTCATATTAGGACAGTACCGTACACAACAACATCATCGTCATCATCATCATCATCATCATCATACAGGTCAGCTTCCTTCCTGCTGAACCTGCTGCCCTCACTGAAGCAAATTAAGACTCGTGAAAAGTTTGGTTTCCTCTGGACTTTGTTGGTCTTCAGTTCGGAGGTGAAAGGTCACCAGCAGAGGGCAGCAGCACCTGAACGCTGCCTAGAAAAGTGCCCTCAAGCAAGGCACTTCACCCCCGCCCGCTGCAGTGGACAAACACCTGGGGGAATGTGTGAATGAAACATCAGGCCTCATTATCGCCTCGAGGAGAAAGATTCAGTACGAAGTGAAACGTTCGAGACAGAAGAACATCACTCATGTTTCTGAATAACATTCTGGTGAAGGTCGGCTCTCAGAGACGCTCGGTGATCTTCAGTTACACCTGTCTGACTTCATCCACCAGTTCATGTAACAGGTGGACTGACAGGAGTGAAAGACAAAGTCCACTTACTGTTTCCAGTCAACAAAAGACTAATCCCAAAGACGTGTTTCAGATATCTAAAGTTCAATCTTGGAAAAAACAAACCACAAAGTCCACTCAGCAGCTGTTCTGGAGCTTTCTATCAAAACATACAATCTCTCTCAAAAAGATCCACAAGAGCCAATAAATGGTTCTCGTGTTTGAGTTTAGAAACGGGGTCACCAGCAGAGAGTTCTGACAAATGCATATCTTTAGAACCAAACTTAGGGGATCCTGAACTTTTGAAATCTCAAGTATCAACATTGGGTCGGGCTACACTTTCAGCCACATCTCATGGTCTTCATCAGTCGGCACACGAAGCAAAAAGCTCAGAAAAGCTTTGTTGAGATAGTTTCTGTCACAGTTTTTACGTTAAGAACGTTTCAACTAAAAACATGGAAGACTGACGTCGTGGGTCACGAACCGATCACCGAGTCTCTGAGGAAATCTTTCGAAAACAGACAAAAACTGCTGCTGCGGTAAAACACACAACTAACGATGACGGCGGTCACATGGTCCTTGAACCCGACAGGACGTCCTGTTTGATTTCAAGAACACACGAGTGTCCACATATAGAACATTTCTTCATTCCAGAGGAGCCTGTAATTTGCTGAAATGTTCTTGCAGCAGCAGCAGCAGTGTTGTCATGTCGATCCACTGGAGGAGAACCAGAGGAGACCCTGTGATCCACTGGAGGAGAACCAGAGGAGACCCTGTGATCCACTGGAGGAGAACCAGAGGAGACCCTGGTCTCTTCTTGACAAAATGTAAAGCAGGCACAGGGGAAATAATTCTCAGTAAAGTTCAGATTGGTCCAGTCCTACAGGCATCAGGTTCAGGGGGTTCAAGTTTATTCATTACTGTGACTCGGCTGCAGAGTGGGAGGCCGACAGGAGGAAAGACAGAGGAGTCAAAGTCCACGAGGACGAGAGGAGTCTGTTGTCTTATCAGACAAACTCCTGCTTTATCTCTTTATTTACGAACTGTTTCATGGGAAAAACCTGCAGACAAGTGAAACAACTTCCTGCTGAGACCAAGTTTATAAAACGTATTGATGAATTCAGTCCTCACGCTCTGTCTGGTTATTGTGGCAGCTGATCTGCTTTTATAGGACTTGTTTCTTAACAATAAAATATTTAACTGAATTATAAAAAGACGAAAGAATAAAGTTGAAATGTTTTCTGAGAAAGGTAAAAAGTCTAAGAGTATTTATCGAATACTGCAGTAGGAATATTTGGAGAAAACAGTCGTGATTTTATGAGAATATGATTTTATGACACGTAAAAGCTGACCGACTGTTTTCACCTATTTACAGTTATAATATATTATATTACCCTTTTCTCATAAAATCACAACCTTTTCTAAATATTTCCACTTCATTCTAAAATCCGTCTGGTTTATCTCCCGTGAGAAAGCTACAAAACTATGTTGTATAAAATATATTTTTTTGCCTGAGCTGTATCGTCGTCCTCCCCCGTCTCTCCCCACGTCTTCCCTCCTGAGTGCAGCGTTATCTCCGCCACCGCCCCCCCCCCCCGACACAAGCAGATGAAACTCTCCTCTGAACAGGAAGTGGATGCGTGCCATCGACAGCATCTCTAACAGGAAGTCAGTTTACAGTGTTAAAAGAAAAAGCTGAGCCAAGCGGGCAGATTCCTGCCATCCTGACAACCTTATAGATTAAGATAACTATTAAAAAACCTCTCTGTACATTTCCCGAACAAAGTGACGCTTCTTTCCTTCCTTCCTTCCTGTTCATACAGTATGTGCCCGGTCATTGCTTCTTCGCAGGGAAAGCAATCAGTCTCAGAGCATCTCAGAGGACAGACGACAGAAACAGAGAGCAGAGCAGACAGAGTGGGAAGAGCCCTTTAAGAACACTGTACACGGTCAAACTGAGTCTGACTTCTGACACTATGACACTACTATTTCAGTCAGACCGCTAACAAAGTTCAAGACCTTTAAACCACAGGGGCGCCCACTCCACAGGGGTGCTACTAGGATCTTATTGCTTTGAGAGGTGAGACAGACGAGACGAAGATCAAACATTAATATTAAGAAGCTTCCTGACAAAGAACCACGCAAAGTTTGAACACCGAACTTCAGCTGGAACAAGCAGTCGATGAATCAAAAGGTGGATCAACACAAAGTCTGTCTGCAACTATCGATTCATTGTCAAGAAACTCCTTTTAACTTTTCCATCATTGTAGCTGAACATATCTTTGGGACTAAACAAGACACCACACACTGGTTTTAAACAGCTGCTAAACCACCTCTAAACGTTTCCTTTCGATGCTGGAAAATGTTCAGTCTTTTATAAACAGACCTGTGTGGTTCTTTGTCCGGACTCTTAATAATAACAGCAATTATAAAATGTAAATGCTACATGACACAGGTCATGTATCAGTAGCGCTCAGTGGCATGTTCAGTCTTTCAGAGGCCACAGGTCTCTAACATGAATGAAGCTGGTACAGGAGGAGTGGAGGTCTGGCTCTGACACTGGATCCCAGGATCAAGAGCAGAGACTTCACTCGCCACAGGTAGAACTCATAACAGTAGAGGCCAAATTTAGCAGGTTTCCCGACCTTCAGGACGCAGTCAGGAAAGCTGTTAGAAGCTGCCGGTTCATCCTTCCTGAACCCAACCTGAGGCAACGATGGGGGAAACTGGAAAACTGATAACATGTCAGCGTTTATGCTTTAATTCACCTTAGTCCCAACTCAGACTACATGGGAAATCTGATCTGATAACAGCATTAGGTGAACAGTTGGAGAGTCGCTGACATCCAATCAGGAGAAGTGCATGTAGCTGAAGAGCAGCGGGACCAGGAAGAGCACGTTGAAGCCCACGGCGCCGTAAACGATGTAGCGGTAGGGCAGCTCCACCTCCATGTGCTGCCTGGCCTTCCTCACGTCTGTGCTGGGCACCCCGAACACCCGGCACACCAGCGGGATGGTGATGGCCTTCATCAGGGCCCGCGTGGCCATCAGCACCAGCACGCCCAGGAAGAGTCGCAGCGCGGCCACGCCCACCAGGCCGACGCTGAGGGCGGGCACGGCGAAGGGAAGCTGGTCCGGTGTCGGGTCGGGCATCAGACCCAGGTAGTGGTTGACGTGGGAGGCCAGGGCCACGCCAGCACCCGTGCCCAGGATCTGAGCTGTGTCGCCCCGCGAGGTGCTCCAGGTGTCCAGCGTGAAGGAGAAGAGGCCCAGGCCCAGGTGGAAGGAGATGATGATGAGCGGGGCGAAGCGGCAGGTCAGGTTGAAGCTGTCGATCAGGTCCAACGCCGGCAGGAAGAAGAGCAGGATCAGGACGCTGTACAGGACGCCGACCATGACGTCCTGGACGGAAACAAACAGAGGGTTACTGTTACACTATTTATCTGACGGCTGAATCCTGTTTGGGGGCAGAATACATGACGCTGTAGGCGAGCAGTCACATTTGTGGAAATGAATGTATTTGTTATTTGGACAGCGAGGCGTAGCAATAAGACTAATCACATGAACGCTGTGAGCAGGAGCAGCCAATCAGAGTCAAGTATTACACTTACCCCTGCTGAAGTTTGTGAGTAAAAGTGAAGTGATTTTTACTTTTCGCAGTTTGACTTCATCTCTCACAATCATCTGTCGTTATTATTTTATGACTGTTTTTCCCAGAGAACCCGTCCGACCTCTGACCCCCTCTAATCCAGTGTGCACACTCAGCAGGCTCGTACAAGTCTAAAGCCGCATCAGCTGATATTGTTGTTTAACTTAACTGAGTTCAAATACAGTTGAAACACGTTAATGTGGTCAAATTTCATTTGAATAACAAAACACCCTCTTTAAGTGGATATCTATTGGGGCCTTTTCCGCTGATGGATGAAGGAAGTTGAAGTTGAGTGTTGACAGGAAACAGGAAATCAGCGAGCTCAACATGGCAGTGAACCCTGGACTCAAACACAAAGGTCATCACGGTCGTTTATTTATTCACCCGAGCAGCAAACTGACAGTCGGCTTCCCGCTCCAGCATTTACTGTGTGAAGATGCTGAACAATTCAAAACTACTTCTGAGTTGATGATTCACAGAATAAAACTGTTGTGTTGCACTTCTTGCATCTGGTCAGCATCTGCATCACTTTGAGAAATGAAAGGTTTCAGTGCTGCTATTTTCACACTAACTTCCTACAATTATCAACTGTGAAAACTAAAATCAGAGAAGTTTATTTTCAACACTTTCTTCAGAACATTTACAATCATTTCAGTTCATTATTATCTTCATCTTATCTTCTGGGTTTTGGACTGTTGGTCGCACAAAACAAGTCGTTGGACTTTAGATGGGTGTGATCAACATTTCTCACCATTTTTATAGATAAAAAATGTATTTATTGAAAAAACGAATTGGCATAATAATTGATAATGAAAACAAGAATTAGCTGCAACCCTAAAGAGGTGATATTTCGTCCTGTAACTGAGCAGCTGGGTAGTGGGTGACAAGCCCAGATACCGACCTTATTTAGCAGCGTAGGCCGGGTTACAGTTTCTGTTCTGCTCCGTTCATTCGCTACTGAGCTAATTCTGATGCATAAAACTATTAGTGTGCAACTTCCTGCATGTGCTTCACAATATATGCATTTTCATGTAAAGGCAGAGGAAGGCCATCACAACCATCACAGTCAGATAATGCTGCTGAAGATGGACTCCTTACAGTCCTTCCAAAACTAGATTTCGACAGTTCCTGCACTTTCTGCCAGGATGTAGTTCTGAAACACAGCATGGATGAAGATTAAATATCTATATTTTATGTTTAACCGTTAGTTATAGCCTCATGTACACACATAGAAGAATGATCCTGATCAGCCCACACAGAAACTAGATTTTTGGTATCGGAGGAGAAAAGTCTGTGTGTCTTATTATTATCGTTGTATTTACCTACATTAATATTATACAAACGAGAAACTTGTTTTCCTTCATCAGGTTCAATGATGTGTAGAATTTCTGCTGGGCAAACCTGATTTCTTGGCCGTTTGTGTATGTAGATCTTTTCAAAAGTGTGTATGTGTGCTGCAGAGTGAGAGTGTAAATCAACACTTGGAGGGCTGATTTAGGTGTCTAAAGTATTTACTTTGAGTCTGACAGCAGGTGTCTAATCAGCCTCCACTTTCCCTGGTACAGAAATCAATGAGGGTTATTGTAAATTTACACCAGCCACCGTCCAGCAGCCAAACCTTAGAACACTGCAGCTGCGCCTGGCAGGTTAGCCCACTTGGACGGCCTCCCTGGAAGGAAACCAAGGTCCTGTTACAGTTTAAATATCTATTTGGCTGCTTAAATACATATTGTGGTACATACAAGCCCTGATCTCACGGTCAGTCATTAACCCGTGCTGAACTACGAGAGCCAGAACCACAGAGTTTGCGTCACATACTGGAAAGCCGCTCAGCAGGAACTCGTGTGCCAGCAGACGGACCGACAGCACATGGTCCACCAAGGACACATTTTACTGTGCGACCATCAGCAGCCAGATAACCAACGGGGAACCTCTCAGAAGGTTGCTGTGATTTATCACGTTACTGCTGCCGCTGCAAACTTTTATCAGCCCTCTGGCTCTTAATGACACAGAGAGAAAGTGAAAGCTTTCTGCTGTCTGTAATTTTCTCCTCCACTGACACAACCAGAGGGAGCTCTGAAACAATGAGCTGCTGAGCTAAAAATGTCCAGAATTTGGACGAGCGGGTGGCACGGTGCCCTGAGGGAACAACAATACATGTTGTTTGGAAGATGCTTTTATCTTAAGTGCCTTACAATGAAGATCGAAGAGTGCATATAACATCGGTGGAAACAGAACGACTAATAACCCCGTATGTAGAGCCTGACCCAATGTGACTCCTGCCTGTAGTTCATCTGGAGTCCTGAATGACTTAATGGATCCTCCTATTAGCATCCAAGTTCAATTTGTGCACCAGTTGTGGACGTATGGACATCAAGTGAAGGACAACAGTCTCAATTCCCTCAAGATGTAAACATGTAGTCAAGTCAAATCAACTGTATTCAACTAATGATTACTTCCATTGTTGAGTTATGTGTCCATTGTTTTCTTGATTAATCATCTGGCCAATAAAAGTGAAAAATAGTGACAAATGTCGGTGTCTTTACACTGCTAGCTTTGTCAAAAGAAAAGTTGCTTATGATCAAGTCTCGACATTTGAGAACCTGAAACTAGTGTCCAGTGTGCGACTGCACACAAAGTCAATGGAAAGACGCGAAGACGCTTCAAAATCACTTCAAAATGTTTCTACTTGCATGAAAGTTTTTCACTCCTCTCAGGGCTTCATGAATCTGCTTCATGAACGCACAGAGACTAGAGGAAAAAGGAGACAGTGTGGAGGGAAATTACAGAAAGAACTGGATCTCTGGTTTTGAGATAAGTCAGAGGCTGAACTGAATAGAAACACACAGGCATACTCCCACAGACACAGTTGGTGTGTGCGTTGCTAGCTAGCTTACAGCACTGTAAAGTGGGTGCTTTGGCTGTTTGGGGCGAATAAACACAGGCAGCATAAACCAGCGGCCAAATGTGCTGGAATAACAGATCATGAAAATGTGCTTTGCTCTCTCTCTGAACACAACCCTCGACCCTTGAGCTGGAAAACAAGAAACTCGACCTTTAAGAGGAAATGTGTCGAGCGGTTTGAAGGTGATCCTGTGTCTGCTGATGCAGCGCTCACAAAACAAACACACAAGAACTGAGGGTTAAATTCTACTTCTCGTTTAGACTTAAACTGAGCATAAATTAAGCCAGAACTGAGTGAAAGTGCTCAGTGAGCAGCCTGGTTAAAGGTTTGCAGATGTCAACAGCATCCATCAGTAGCCGAACAGCTTTTTGTCTCCGAGCTCTTCCTGCAGAACAAAGGAGGAGGAAGTAGTTTCATTGGGCGTGATGATTTCCAGAACACATTAAGTGCCCGGGCCGGCCTGGCAGAGCAGACCGCTAATGGCTCACCAAAGTGTTCAAGCTCCACTCCCTGAAACAAAACAGTCCCTGCGTGGCCCGACTGTGGAAGTCAGGACAGACATCAGACTGTGTTATCAGGTGGAGCTCTGTACATGTTGACCTACAGACTGATCCATCTCATACAACTTCAGCTCTGAGGTCTCCACCCAAATGTTGTGTTTCTGAGATCACTGTTCAAACAAATCCAGTTTGTGAGCTGGTTAAAGAAAACATGAAGCTGCTGTCTGTGTGCTCAGATTTGACTGACTGCGACTCCAAGAAGAATCTCCACAGACATGACACACAAATCTTTATGACTCAGTGTGACTTACACTTTCCAAGGCTTTCATTATCTCAGATAGACTTCAACAATTCCACTTAAAAGCAGTGTCTTTTTTATCTCTGTCCAGAACTTGCCTGAGAATCCTCATGTTTTTAAGTTTTCTTCAGTATCAAAGTATCAGAGATAGTTGTCAGTACATCCATGGACGCAATGCAAACAGAAACTGCTAATAGCTAATTCAGCATACATTTAATGGTGCCAATGTGCTAAAATGTAAAAAAATAAGCAAAAAAATAAAGAGGTTCAAGTTGTCGCCCACAGCGCAACTCACTGAACACTCACATGGCGACATTATACTGCTACTGTTGTTATTCTGTTTACATCTCCCAAAGAATTATGGGAACAAAGAACAACAATAGCAAAGTCAAAATCCTGCACTATCAATATTTCTTTGACATTAGTAAAGTAACTCGGTTATTATATTCATGTTACACTGGGCCTCTCCTCTATCCACTCATATATGGATATTTGCCATATGTTGAAAACAAGCTTTTTTTCCCCATTTCTGAGTGTCCCATTACACACACATTCTGAAAATAACAGTATACGGCATGCCTGGCTAATACGTGACCCTGCTAAAAAGCCTAAAACGGACTCTTCTAGCCCACTGCTTTAAAGTCCGGCAGAGTTCCCAAATTTTCCAAAGATCCCAAATATGTCTGAATCACAGGGATTTCCTACATTTTTCCCCAGTTGTTGTAATGATGCTGGCATAATAAATAGCCTCTTTGGTTTGAATTATTTAAACCATTACAAGGATGACATGGTTTAATTGAAGCGCTGACACAGATTGTATGTGTATGTGACACTGTGATGCAGTGTGGAAAACTGTGGTTTCTTTGAGTTTACTAAAGGGGAAGTTTTAGGGAAGATCAGAGTTTAAGGGGTTATTAAGATCTTACAGATAAACTAATCACTAGTTACTGGTGGAAAGTACACTGAAAACGCAGGCCTGGGCTGAAAGGTAAAGGTTGCTATGGTTACAGGCATTATTTACATCCTCTAGAGATCTAGCGCGAGGAAAAATGACCATGAAGAAGAGCAGCAGGAGTCTGTGGGTGACAGACGGGTGATGCCTGACAGCACCACGAGTGGTCACATTCATGCTTTGGGTGAGGTGGAGACGGGAGAAGGAAAGGGCCGGGTGAGAGGAAGAAGAGAGGGACATGTGCTGTACAGACTGTGACAGGAAGAAGTAGTAAAAGTACTTTGTAGGAGGGAAACAGGTGGTTAAATGGTTGCTGTTAGTAAACAGACAAACAATGCAGTGTTATATTTTTAGAGATTGAACAGTGCCACATCCTCTGGAGCACAAGCTGTACTTTTATCACATAGTAGGTGTTGCACTTTGTAGAGCTGATAAATACTTTCCAAAACTTCGCACTCCGAAGAGCTTTGTAAATGCTTTGGGACAACACATTTTTGACAGAAAGCCTGTGTTACAAACAGGGATTCACTGCTGCCTGAAATCTCTACATCACATTTGCAGTCTACAACACATGCCGTGGTGTCAACGTGGAACAAAGGAAGCCATCTTTGGTGTGTCTTCCTTTTATATCAAGGTAAACTGCAGTGAAGAACTATTACAGACCCCTGTTATGTAAAAGTAATATCACTCTGGGAATGTTATTTACTGAAATGATGAGGATTTAAGTGCTGTCTCCAGTGACGAACTCCCTCTGTTTGTCTGAGTTTTGCAGACACTTGTGGTGCTGTGCTGGGATGCACTTGAATCTGGTTCAATGCCAGAACAAATCAGGCGTGCCTCAAGTTGTTGCTCAGTTCTCCAGGATGACTCAGGCCTGCCTCCTGTAATTTTCTCACTGTGAATTGTAAATCGAATTAGCTACCGAGTGAATTAATCATCTCACATACTTTTTCTAGGTCAGGCCTCGTTTATCTGAGGAAAACACAGGAATAGTTTTTTTTCTGATGAGATGGTCACAGATGGAGTTCTGGGGAGATATATATACATGAGCCGGCAGATGTTCATGTGGTTCCTGGGGTGGAGGTCTTCACCACGACACCGCCTGTGGGCAGCCGCAAAAAGCCCTTAAAGAAAGTCTCTGATGTGGAATTAACCTTCTAAAGTTTGTCTGGGAAGACGGCCAGCGTACCGTAACGTCTGCTGCTCCCTCACCGCCATTCCATCACAGCCGTGCCCACGGAGACTGTTGCCACGGCGACAGACAGACAGCCCAACCCCAACAATGCACCGGGACTGACATCATTTACCAGTGAATGAAATTACCCCATACGAGGGTTAATGTGACCAGCGCGTGGACAGAAGAACCCACACACACATCTGTGGTAAAAATTATTTAGCAGAAGACTTAGATCCCAAAAATAACTTGAGAGCCCAAATAATCTGAATTCAGGGTCTTTAAACCAGGTCCATCACCATCCAGGGGTCTGAGGAGGAACTGCATGGGGTCTGTGGAGGATTAGTACTATATCAATCCAATATTTAGTTATTTACTTGTCATTTACGGAGAGCATGATGTTTACAATTTATAATTTATAATTATTAATTTATAAAAAGAATATACATTTCTGAGCCAATCCCATCAGTGACATGGCACTAACAGAGACAAACACACGGTTTCTTCCACAGACTTGTTTCTTATATGGTTTACTCTGGCTATGACAATGATAATATATTTTATTACACCTAAAAAAAGTTTTAATGGATATAAAAGTACCAGTGGATAATGCAGATTAAATGCTCTAATTTTATATCCCAATATCAATATCAATACATATATTAATTTATATATCACCAAAGTACCAGTATGACAAAACAATCATAACTCAAGGTCCAAGTACATCTCACCAAGACTGTGAGGTGCGGATGAAAGCTCCAGAAGTGTTTGCTTTATCTATTGCTTTTCGTCACCCATTCAGAGTCTCTCACAACCCGTGGGTGACTTTGAGAAATGCTGTAGGGCACCAGAGGTAAACACACCCACCCCGTGGTGTTAGATTATGTTTTCCATGACCTGTTTTGTACAGCGGTGATCTCACCGAGCCAAAGCCCTGCTGTCAGCAAAACAATCTGCTACCGTGAGAGCGGCAAGTGAAAAGGTGCAGGAGCAAGTCTTTGCAGGCGTTAATAAGCCTCAACAGTTTTACAGAAAGAATTGTGAGATGTTGCCCTTTATTGTCTCAACCACGTATATCTGCACTGAGCGTAGACGGATACAGGCCCCAGCATGTTGTGGTGCAGGTAGAACGGGTAGAAGATGGAGGTCTAAAATGCTAAAAAGTGGACTGTTTATACACGGTGGCCCCTGGAAAACAGCATAACATCTAAAAAGAAAGTAGTTGTATTATTATTAGTAGTACCATTTGGTTCCTTCATCATATTTGTACATTAAACAAATCATTGGGAAGGTTTCAGCCTGAGTGGACTTTGTTCTGTGTGCAGATTAAAATGTCCAGAATGAAAATGCACTCAGAAAACTAAATGAAACTACGCAGTTATTTGTTACAGAAACACCGCGGTGTACAGAGGCTCATCATCTCAGCCACATTCCTCAGATAATAACTGAGCAGCAGACACCTGGCAGATGTTGGTAAAACGCAGGAAAACTATTGTTTGGAGGCTTCAGTTCAGATTCCAACTCCTGCTTAAAATCAATGGGTGGAGAGGTTTCCTGTTTCACACTCTGCCTGATGATCGCACCACACAAGTAACACAACAAAGACTGAGAGCTGAGGACATTTTAAAAATGTGTTTAGCTTCTTGTTACTTCACTTGGATGTTTGAGCTTCATTGTGCAGAGACACTTTCATCTGCCGAGGGAGGAAAGTTTCTTTGCGCTCACATCTCCAGAGACATGTTGTCTCCTGCAGGCAAACTTTTGAATTGAAAAATATTTGCAGATTCTGGAAGATCTAAGAATTTTTTATTTAATAATTTAAGTAATTCAACCGTTTTTTGTGGAAAATCCATATCAGACACAAATTATTGTTCAAAGCAGAGTAGTTTTTATATGTCATTAACATGCCTGGAGGGGATCTTTAAAGTCAACTTAGAATATTTTTATGTGATTAACAACTTATTTTACAAAACAATAAATAATCATGTATTAAGCCAAATTGCTCTTTTAAAGATTATTGCTCACAATGGATAACACAATAATCTAACTCAAGATCCACTTGAGTGTTTTGGAGCTTTTAACCGTATTTTACTGTCTTCATCAGCTGACGAAGCTCAAATCGCTGTGAGACTGCGAGACGCGTCTGAAAGCTCTGACGGCTTGAGATAATCTGGACACGTGTACTGATCTCAACGTCAAAAGTGAACTTCAGTGCTCAACTATCATAACATGTGCAATGACTGGAACATCAGTTTGGCCTATTGACCGATCAATACACTAAGATAGCGTCTGGGGACTCGCCTGCTAGCTTGCCACCAAGGTGAAGCAGCAGAGGCACCAAAACAAGGGGAGCGACGACGACTGTGCGACCACATCTGACCACCTACTCAAGACACAGTGCGGCTGTATGACACCACACGGGAGGCTACGACACTCCCTGACCACATATGCTGATGTGACCCTCACAGCTCACAGCATCTCAGACTCACGCAAATCAAAAGAATTACATGTTATTTTGGATTTGTTCAAACTTTTTGACAAAGTGACCAGCCTGGTCTGAGGCCACAGAAAAGTTTTTATAGTTTTTATAGTTTTTATAGTTTTTATAGTTTTCCTAACTGTCAGAACGACTCGTGTTGTGAATGTGTGTCGTTGTTGTGTGTGTTGTGATTCTACAGTTACACAGGTGATTGTGTTGCTGACACCAGAACCCGACGCCAGCAGCCGGATACTGTTTCCCACGTGTCAGCTATCATTTTCAAACGGACAGAATGACGACAAACTAGCACTGCAGGTGGCAAGGCCGACACCATCTGTGTGTGTGTGTGTGTGTGTGTGTGTGTGTGTGTGTGTGGACTTACCAGGACCGAGTGCATTCCCATGTAGATTCGGCTAACACAGACCAGCAGACACCAGCAGAGAGCCAAGCTGACGCCCAGTGTGAACGGGTACTGTGGAGGAGAAAGGAGACCATTTTCAACACAACTTCACACACCTGCAATGTGTTTGGAGATTAAACTCGTTAATAAGCAAAATTACAACAAACCTCTGATGAAGAGATAATAGAGGTAATACAATATGGATGAACATGTCAACAGTCCTTTTTGATGAACCAATACTTTTGCAAAATACACATTTGCTGGAGCATTAAGTGTTAAAACGTATTTTGTTTGACCATCAGCCAAAAAATCCAAAGGTATTGAATTAATACCTGGTAATTTCAAACAATAAACAGACGCAAATAAATCTGAAAAGTTGAAACTGGCAAATGTTTTTCACATGATAGTGACAATAACGCCCGGATGAAACAACGCAAAGTTTTAAGAAAAATCAGCTTTGCAAATGTTTTATGGGGAAGGAAACGCATTCAACACACCTCAATGATTCCCACAATGAGTTTGGACACTGAAAGTACAAGAAAACTCTGCAGAGCATCTTTATGTTTAAACACTGAAGCTGTGTTCATTTAAATGCATATAAAGCCTGCTCTCCCTTTGGATTTTGCCTTTGATATGCACTGAGTGACTCTGTGCTTCACATGCAACACACAACTATATCTGTCTCTGCACGTTTATAGTTCTGACCTGCTGATTAAAATGATAGTAAAGTGATTGTGTGTGCTGGAGTTGACGTTCAGCTACACTTTGCTCAATGTACAGATTGTAACAAGCCTCGATAAAATGTTGCAGTGATGTAGAGGGTATAATAATCTGCTAATGTGTACTGGACTCAAAGGACCTCATAAATATTTCAGCAATTCTGCCGTTTCCTTATCAGATGGCCTGAAGAAGAAAGGCTGGATGAACACTGCAGCGTGTGTTCAAAGTCAGATTCTTTTTCCTGCATGAGACTCAGATTATTTGTTTTCTTAAGCGTAAAGCGTAAACAGCTGCGCTGAGTCACAGTTCTCCAGCTTTGGGTCACATGAATATATTGCTTAAAATCAGATCCAGAGACCTACACGTGATGCGTAACTGAACACTCAACTTGGGTTTGTAAGTGCATTTAATATCATTCAACAGCTCATCTGAACGTCAGCATGATGAACACAGAAAAGAAAACTCAATCATTTGGTCGATAAAATGCCAGAAAATAGTGAGAAAAAAAAAATCACAATTCCCTTATCACGAGACGACGTCTTCAAATGTCATGTTTTTCCGACTACCGGCCAAAAACCCAAAGAAAAGAAAGGTACGTTTGGCATTTCAGCATGAGAAATCACATTAATCAATTATAACTTGCGGTCAATTGACTGATCTATGAAGTCATGGTTCCAGCTTTTAAAAAAAGTTGGATATGAGCAGCAGGAGTGAACATGCAGCCAGACCGAAAGAAAGAGAACAGACACCATGAGGGACAGACGACAGATGAGCTGCTGAGGTCTGCACACACTGCTAACAGCCTTTTGTTCTCTTCATTGTGTGTCTTCACTGTTGTTGAGATAGCTCAGATTACCTCTCACGCACCAGAGTTACATGACAAATCCCCCACACCGCCCCTGCGACTCCCACACCTCCAGCCGTCAATGACACGTCGGAGCTGTCTGCTAATTAAACAGAGATCATGCAGCGTTTTACGGTGCAGCCGAACTTCACAGCGATTTCCAGTGAGTTTGCTTGTGACACTACTAACAGCTGTTCATCGCGTTTATCTCTGAGGGAGCATTACATATCTATAATGCAACTAGAGGTTTAATAATGCAACATTCATCAAAGCATTATCTCAATATTTAGCTGTTTACTAAATAGAATTTTAATACAAATTAAATTTTCAAGACAACTTATAAACTCTAATATTGTCTTGTATATTGCGTATCATTGTCCAGCCTGTGGCATCATCTCAACGTCGTCTCCATTAAATCTTTTTGTCAGTGATTCATAAACGAAATGTACCTTTCTCAAGGATCTTATGAGCTGTGCAGGACACAAAGACACGAATGTCTCGGCTACACTGCAGGCATCCTATTAAAGATACGGATCCCTTTAAACCTTTCCATTTGCACTTCATGAACCCTGCTGTGCTCGTCATGTCAAGTGTGTGAGCCTTTTTTTGTGCTCTTTGACATGTTATCTACTTGTTGTAATGTTGCTGCCACAATGTTAGACTTCTCCCTGCAGGTGACTGTATTAAAACACGCAGCGGACTGAGAGGTGGTCGTAACAATGACGTATAGGGGCCCATTTCACAACCTGCATAAACCTGATGAATAACAAGACAGAAAGATGAACTTCAGCCTCTTACTGTTTTACTGGACAGCTGTATTTCTGTAACACAGAGATAACCTTTGTTCCAGATAATGGCTGCTTATCTCAAAGTAGTGGGTGAAGTAGACAAACTAACCACAGTTAACATTTAGCTGCATTTATCCAAAGGCATGTGCTGATTTCACAGCTAGAGCTCGATGGAAAAGTAAATAAAAATCAGTGTGCTTCATTTACATATTTTACTGAAGTTATCAAAACTTGTGCTGGAGTTTGGTACATTTATCTTTTGCTGAGGTTTTCCTTCAGTATGCAGACAAAGACAATATTCCACATGGAAAATATTATACCTGCTGAACATCAACATGTTAACGTTGTCATTGTGAACATGTTAGCATGCTCAAACATGCTCACACAGTGACAATGATGTTAGCATTTAGCTCAGAGCAGCTCGGGCGGCTGCAGACTCCTGTCCTGTTTTTTCCCCCCATTTTAAATCAACTCCCTAAACTGATTTCTAGCAGCGATTGGCATATGAGACTTACAGAAATTGTGTAATAGTATTTACATTTTAGCCATTTAGTCAGCAGGCAGCAGCATCTCTCTCAAGGACAAAACACACGCTGCTGCATCAAATCTGTGTGGCTGCAGCTCAGGACAGTCAGACAGACCCCTGTGAGACTCTCCACCAGGCTTCACTTGAAAGTGTCGGTTATAAACTGAGAACTCTTTCAGAAATTAGGTCAGAGCAGAGGGAGGTTTTGGTTGTGAAACAGGCGTCTTTATGTGTGTGGATTAGCTGTGAAGCCGGGTCAGACGCAGCCGCCAGACACACTCAGACCAAAACCAGCATCAAGTCAGAGGGGAGAGAAGGGAGGGGGGACCGAGGAAACCATCTGCGGGGATGGTGTCCAAACGGCGTCCTCTGTCCGTGTGCAAACAGAGCATGTGTCCCCGGGTCCCACGGCCGTGTTTGCTCGCTCGCTCTGGCCTCTCGCCGGTGACCGCGGCGGTGCTGCGGCGGTCGCCTCATGCAAGGTTTTATGGACATGGTGTTTTTTCTTGTGTGGCTTGTGGTTCTCTGCACACTGCTTATTGACTGTTAGCCTCAGTGGAGGGTTTGCTCTGTGCTCCCTCACGTGACATATACTGTACATACATGTACATGTACACACAAACCACACTGCTGTCAGGGTGTGCTGTGTTTGACTTTGTGTTTGTGGGTACTCTCACACCTGACTTACTTATAATCGCTGTTAGGATGTATTTAATTGGGGAACTAGAAACAACAACTTCACACATTTGCAGCTCTAAATGTCAACAATTTTTATTTTTTTTTTTTGTGTAGTGAATCCAGCACTTTATGGATGGAGAGAAAGAACTTCTGCAACTCTCAAAGAAAAACAAACACTTCTTTCCTTCTTTTGAATGCAACAGAAGATGTTTTAGGTTGATGTTAATCTGCAGTTTGAATGAGAACACAATGTAAAACTCGGAGGGTTGGAGTTAGGAAATGCTATAATGTTAAACTCATTCACGCTTGCAGGAAAAGCTGCACTGTTCCCACCTAATGTTCCCGCTCAAGGGAGGAAGTCTCGCACAAAGCCTGTTTACCATAATGTTTTCTGTTCTGGCTCCACTGGACAACGTAATGAGGATTTACATCAAACAATGTGCTAAAAGCATGCAGCGTTGCCCCTGGTCCGATAACTCTAGACCCCGGTCTAATCCATCACTCTTTTCCTCAGCTCCTGAGGAACACTCTCTCATCCTCTCCTCTTCACCCTTTAGTCTATTTCAGTCTTCCTCTCCATCACTTTCCTGTATTAATCCCCTCTTCTCCTTCATCCTAACCACTTCTCTCCTTTATGTCTTCTCCATCTCTTGCCCTCTAATCTCCTCTCATCTACTTTCTAGTGTAATCTTTTCTCTACTTCCTTCCTCCCTTTTGCCTTCTCTCTCCTACTTTCCTCTCTCTGTCCCTCGTCCCCTCCCTTATTTCACTCTTACCAGTATCTTCCACAGAGACATCTGGCTCAAGTTACTGTCTGAGCTGGAGGAGGGCGGTGGGATGGGAGGAGGACCGTCTGACTGTGACCCATCCAAATCTAAACACTCCTGCTTTGCTCAGTCAAGTCGGCCGAGGCAGCGAATCAGCAGGAAAGCTCGCAGAGCGGCTACGGCAAGCAGCAGGGGACAAACCCTCCGACATCCTCCTCTGGTCAGAAGAACGAAGAGTTGTCTCTCAAGTTCATTCGGACATTTTGAACGGAATGTGGCACCTTCACAATTCCTGAAACTAAATTTTGAGTTAATAAATTGTGTGTATTGTTACTTTATTACACAATCAACTGATCCTAGTTCCTGTCAGGGAATATCCAATAATTAATCCAGTAATCTAGACCCCTGTGCAACAGAATTGTGACATTGCTTGGTACACCACGCCCAAGAATTACAGGGAAACGCCAAGTTAAGCCACCACCCCTGATGTGTAATGAGGAAATCAACTGTCAGCATGGAAAGACATGGAGACGCTGAGCAACTAGCTTATTGTTAGCCACGTGCCATTTCTATATTATGCAAGAACAAACCGTTAAGCAAACATGATGAAACAAACAGACTGTCGGAATAGTTTCAATCCTGACATCAGTTGAGTTTTATTTTTTGTTACATGACCTGGAACTTTAAATTCTGTTCTTGCCCACGAGGATAGTTCCAAGTCCTAAACTTTGTTTTGAGTCCTAAACAAGTCATTATTATTATTATTATTATCTGGTGTGCACTGCCAAACACACCTTCCCATCCTGTTCATGTAACGTGGCTGCTGTCGGGCTCATTCAGTGCATCTGTCCTCTGGCATTGAGAAGCATATAAATCTGGATAGTGAGAGTGCTATTATTCAGAGCAGAGTCAGATGAGACAACGCAACGGCATGAAGCCCAAAGTTGGTTTACAGGACAATAAAATCAGTCTATATTCAGGGGAATCTGTTGGCTGTGTGATTGGGGAGAAACTGAAAAAGAAAAGTTAATATTCTTTACAGTAGATGTGCTAAAATAGTATTTGTCCAGTTGGAGAGACTAAAGAAATCATGGTGTAAACTGCATGTAAGAAAAACACTTCATATTTATGTGAGTTTGTTTAGTAACATATTTGATAAAACAATGACCTGATGTGCAGACGTGTTGACCAAGACCATAAACCAAAACCTATCTAATCAATAAACTGTATTGGTGCTTCCACGTGCCTCCAGTACAGGAGCATAATAACAGCCTACAGGCAGAGGTGCAGTGAAGGCAGGCCGCTTAAAGGAGGATTAAATTCTTGAGAAAACTCAGACATGAGGTGCAGTTTTTCAGCGCTCATTGCAGGTATCAACACACTGAATTTACATTTTCAAATCCCTTTTTATATCCCCGTTAGGGCGAAGTTAAAGAATGACATACGAGCCCAGAATAAATGTGAGAACAGTCTTATCTGGTGGTCCACACAAGCAGGTCCGCAGTTTGTATTTTAAGACCTTGAATAGAGACTGTTCTGGTCAAAGCGTTTAACAAGACATAAACAGATTCTTTGCCAAATCTGACAGCTTTTATGAAATGTTGTGTTTTCAAAAGAAGGACCTGTTGTGCCCGTGAGGGGAGTCACAGACACTAAATCAGTCTTATCTTAGAGTCCCACACTCGAAGCTCAGGGGTCGGCTCTCTTATCTCCTGCTCTGGCAGACAGATGGGGAGGCAGAGTGTCGTAAATCAATCTCACCTCCACTCTCGCCTACTGCGATTCAAGCAACACAATACAGGGACCCCACGCATTTTCTTTTCAAAACTCTGGCCTTTTTTTCCCCACCCACACCAAAGTAACGGCTGTTGAACATCAGGCAATGTTTTGGAGAATATGACATTATGGGGATTGTACTGCAGCACAGGTAGTAATCAGTGGTGATTGTCTCCTTACGCAATACTGGCCTACAACTGCAGATAATTGTTGCAGAGGAGTCCTCAAATCAGCAAGGAGTTCATTTAATTTTTGTCATTTCACCAGTGTGAATGTACAACATATTCAAAACATGGTTAGAATAAGTATTGCGTACGCCATCGATACACAACGACGCGTTCAAATTAATTGTTTTGTCTATAAAATGTCAGAAAATTGTGAAAAATATTTATTTAGTCAAAGATAAATAGAAAAAAGTAGCAAATACTCATATTTTAGAGGCTGAAACTAGCAAATGTTTGTCATTATTGCAAGACTCAAATGAAAAGAGCGGCTGATTAATTTTCTGTCAATGGCCTAATCAATAAACCGACTCATTGTTTCAGCTCTACAACAAAGAGCCGACATCTGCCCTAAAAGCTTTACTCTGCTGAGGAGCGTGACGAGCGTCCGCGTACTGGTTGAGTTCTCTCAGTTCTATGAAAATCAAATGGACTTCCTGCAGTTTGTTGATCATGCTCCTCACTGTGTGGATGCACAGTGAGACAATGGAAGTGGACTACACAGACTTTCTGTTGGCTTTAACAGAGTGGACACAATGGAGTGTTGTTCCTCCTGAGCGAATAGGAGGAGATGAAGGAAAGAACAACAGAGAATGGCTTGTTGAAACTAAATTCCTGCAGGCATGTTGATCCAATGATTTGGGCCACGTCAGTTCGTTTTTATGAACTTTAACAATGAACAGAACATGAACCGTCATCAAGAGACATCGTGAGGACGTGGTGAAGGTTTGTTTATATTTATAGCCACACATGTTGGCATGCTAATCATCACTTACTGAGCTGATTACATGCTAATTTTATGATGTTACGTGATCTTAACATGCATGTTAGCATGGTAACAAGTTAGCTGAAAGTACAACTGAGGCTGACAAAATATTTTCATAAATCGATGAATCTGTCGCATACTTTCGCAGTTAATCAACCATCTTTTTTGAAAATATGACTTAACTGATGGTTGTTGTTGCTGAATTTTCTGTTGATCTCTACATTGTTGATCCATCTAAAAACGTTCTTTTCTGCTGTGTAATTACAGCGTGATGGGACTCACTCAGTTGGCTGTAGACTTTTAGTCTGTTGTGTCACTGTAGCAGTCGACAAAGTGCTCATACAGCTGTACAGCTTCTGTCACTGTATCCACGGGGGCAACCGCACATCAATTGTTAATGACGCTGCTTCAGAAGACCGACTTCAGAGGCCTTGAGCAAGGCAGTGAAAGCCAAGTGGGGTTTGGTTGATTCTGCGCTCTGCGACTATGTGCACATGTCCACCTCTGTAGGATACGCTTCTTACACTGTGGGGAATATGGACACCAAGTCTGGAAAACACCCTCAATCAACAGGCCGATATTGCAGACCATACAGGTTTATCACAGATATAATTGTATATTTATATTTACGTGAGGATGTGACTTTGTATTGATGTAAATTCCATTGTTGTGTATCTCAGGGGAAATTATACGTCATTACATTATAAATACATTTCTTTCCAGGAAACATTCTTGGAAATTACGGCCCTGTGAAATAAAGTGTTACCAAATATTGTGATACACCATTTAGTGGCAGAATTTAACAACATATGCAGCACATACTTTGTTAGATTTCTCTCAGAATGAGTCCTAAATGATGAACATCACAGTTTACACACCATGTGATACCTCAGTAATAAATATCAGACAAAGGTCTGTTGGTTTGAATGTTTGGTTCATGTTGCATCAGCAGGTGTGTGTGTGTGTGTGTGTGTGTAGCTCTCAGGGATGCTGTTTTCTTTTGATTGCTTGTGTTTCTCAGCGGGCAAACATGTTGAGAAACCTCACAAGAGGAACTTTCTCAGTTTCCTTCTTGGAAATCAGGAGGAAGTAGCTCCTGCCAACTTCTCCTTCTCTCCTGCTGCAATTCAGATTTCAGATATATATTTTTTTGACACTTTGACAGCACGTAAGAAGGATTTACTGTACCTCCCACCGGCCGTAGGTCATGAAGAACAGGGAGAAGGGGATGGCCGTGCCCGACATGGCGTGTGTGGACGGCATGCTGTACTCCGAGTTGTAAAACATCTCCACTTTGACCACAGGTGGGGAAGCGGGCCGGGACCACCCCATCACATCCTTGGTGCACTGTCCCAGGTACATGACCCAGACCCACACCATGATCAGCCTCCTGCTCACGAAGGCGTCCACGTTCCACATGACGAAGGGGAAGAAGGTGATGTAGAAGAACTCGTTGCCCAGCTCGGTTCCGAAAGTGAACAGGTAGTAAAAGAAACGGTTCTCGATCAGGAACTCGTGTCCGGCGTCGCCCGTTAGAGAGTTTTTGCGGAGGGGTTTCACCGTGCTGCTCCCTGGGGGGCCCGGGACTCCACTGCCCTTCTCCCTTTCCCTCTCCTCTGACTCGGTTACACCTAAAAAGTCCTGCCCGGTCCCGCCGTGGCCGCCCTGACCCGCGGCGGTGGCCCCGCCGAGGCTGCGGCCGTTACTGCCCACACCAACCGTTTCTCCCCCGGCGGTCGCTGCAGATACCGCTGCTCCGTTCTGGGGAGGATTTTCACTTTCCTCCCCGTGATTTTTAGCAACGTTAGAATCGGCAATCCTCTTCCGAACACCCCCTGCTGTCGTTTGTACTTTCTCCCCTTCCCCAGCTCCGATGATGGCCAAGTTTTCACTCTCATTTTCCCCGGCGATGTGATGGTGGCAAGCCCCGTTGTTGTGCGAGTGAGCCCGGTCCGCTTCCTTGCCGCTGCTGCTGGAGGTGGTAGTGGCGGTGCTACCAGCGCAGACGGTTCTCGAAAACGTCCCGCGTACCCCACAAATGCGCTGAAAGCGGGCGACAAGGTGGGGGTCTTGTAGATAGTGGAATAGTTCTACGAAACGGTTACTTTTCTCCATGTTTACACCGGTTTATTGACCCCCACACGGCCGAAAGAAGGAACACGGACTCCGCTACTTTCCCCAAAACAGTGGATGATGGACGCTAGCTCTCCGGCTAACGTTAGCTAGCTAACCCGTGCATCATGGCAGAGTGCTGCTCGGAAGTGAACCCGACCTGTTTTTAAACTATAACAACTTATGACGGCGGGAAGTATTAATCAAATAAAGACGAAATGTTGTTTTCAGTAAGACGATAACGGATAAAGCGAACGGGTCGGTTATTGTTCGACAGAGTCCGGATGCGTTCAGTGTCCCGCTACATGAGTAGTATCCTGCAACTGACAGATCAACGGAGCAGTCCGGGGAGCGCGCCTTCGCTGCTGCCTTCTCGTGCTGTCGGAAATTTCATAATTGATTGCAAGCGCCCAATTTTGAACGACCGCGATTAACCGGACGCGGCAGCAAACTGGAGGGGAGTTTACATCCTACAGTTAAAAACATACACCTAATCACTGTTTATTCCTTCCTCCACTATTTGTATTTGTTTACAATTTACAGAAACACTTGACTTGTATATAGACGTTGTTGTTTTTTTTCTCGTACTTGTTCCAGTATGTGTAGATCAGATATAATCTGACAACTTTTAGGCCAACACAAAATAAATCAACACAAGTCAAGGGCAGGTCTTTGACACTTTAACCCTTTTTTAATTTAAGAAATTATATCAAACTGCAGGGGAAAGCTAAACGCTTTAATCAAATCAAAGAATAAGTAAACAAGCCAAAGTTTCTATACTTGACCACTTTTTGATTTTCAATA
Organism: Enoplosus armatus; assembly: GCF_043641665.1. Lineage (NCBI taxonomy): Eukaryota > Metazoa > Chordata > Actinopteri > Centrarchiformes > Enoplosidae > Enoplosus > Enoplosus armatus. Next base: position 21,326,362 of record NC_092194.1, read on the forward strand.
CTACAGACTTCAATATGCAGCCCTATTAAAGACTCATCTCAGCATTTCTCCATCTGATTTTTTTCCTGGCAGTGTGGATACATTTAGACATTCACGTTGTAAAATATAATTGACAGAAAATATAATCGAACAATTAACTAAATAAACAATATATAGAAAATCTGTGTAATAAAATCCTTTAGAGGTGGGGTGCATTGGAGGGACCTGGATTCATGACCTCAGTATTTCTAAAATCTTGGCTCCAGCCCTCTATATAGACTGTATTAAAATTTCCTTCAGGTTTCACTTCATCTTCTTTAATGGTGACATTGAAATTATGTTGATTATGAAGGACTTAAAATTGTTTTTATTATCAGTTATATATATAGACTTTGGTTGAACTTGGAAACTGTGGAAATGTTCTGTTTTTATCAGAAACGTTTGAACACAAAGATACAGAGGGGACTGTTTTTGGATCTGGATACTTAATTGGGCATTGGAGACATTTAGAACTTGAACCTCTAAAGTTTGAGTTTGGTGGGAGCATTTGAACGCAACAATAGTTCCGGAGCGCACCCACAATAGACGTGCTCAAGACGTCACGACGCAACGTGACCGCGCTCATTCTGTCGCCTGTTAACGTTGTGGAGCAATTTAAACATGTTTTGGAATTAACCTCTGAAGTAAATACAAACAACAAGAAAACAAACGCTAAACAACATTTTCACCTTACATACTTTATTTGATAATCAATCACCTGAAAAAAAGTTTAATGGCCCTTTTTCAAAATAGTTTATCTTAAATATGGAATATGCATTTTCATCAAAATATAAATTCTTGTTTTAAAATATCAAGCTTCTCTTTAATAGTTGCCTGCAGTTTGTTGTTGTTGTTTTTCCATTATAGTGATTGTTATCAAGATTCACATTTTCAAACCTCCTGGACAGACTGAACAGTCAAAACACAGACAGAGACACTGAAAAAGGATGAATCATTAATCACCGCTGTCATACAGCCGATTAGTCAGCTTCATAAGCAGAACTCAGTCCCTGTGACTGTTATTAGCAGGACTGACGATTAGAAAATATGGAATATAATAGCAATTATCTGCTCTCTGAAGTTCAGCTTTAAAACACAATAAGGCTGAAAGTCAATTACAAACAAATTATTTGGTAGCAGAAAAAAAAACATTTTGGGACTTCTTAGAGCTGAGGAGAATGAGTAGAGATTAAATTTTCCATTTTTTTAACTACAAAAAAGCAAAAGATGACTTATTCTACCATAAAACTAAAAAGGGAAAACTTTACTTTAACCCCCACTATTAAGCATTACAAGCTTAAACATTTAATATATGGTTTATAGCACACTATAATTTAGTTGTATGCAGATATAAGGACATTTTAAGTGTTTATTAACGTACAGTATTTGTCAACAAGTATAAGCTCTCCTGTGAAGACATATTATTATATCTGTATTTTACTATATTGTCATTCATTCCGTTTATACACCAGCCTCCATTTATGAGTTATAGTTATTGACAAATATATTAATAAACATAACTGCTTTTTAGTGTGTTATAAACCATTTATTAAATGTTTATATACAGCTTATAAATGCTAAATATCATCATTATCTTGCATTGTGAGATTTTTACACATCAGCCACTAATAAGGGCTTCAAGATGAATCCTTTCACCAGCAGAGGGCAGCAAAGTGATGCAAAAGGAAAATGACTAACAGCATATTGAATGAACACAGGACATCAAATACAGAGAAAGAAACAGTCATCCCACAGGCAGTAAACGCACCTCAGAGAATGAGCATGAAAGTTCACACAGTCCAGGGAATGTTACACAGAATATTTCATAAATCACACAGTAGCATAAAAACATAACAGAAGCATACCAGCACATATTCTCCACGCAAGCCGAGGTGCATCAAAAGTAGCTTGCAGTCTGTAAATCCCTGAATACGCTCACGGTTCACATGAGCAACAATAACAATAAAAATCAATCAACACAACATCAACAGCAAAAAAGATGTCCCGCCTGCTTCAAGCCTCTCACATTTCAGTAAATGGCAGTGACGCTGCGACAGAGTTTGACATCAACATCAGAGACCCTGTTGATCCTGAGGCAGAAGAAGAATCAGAGTTCCTCAGCGTCTCAAATCCACCGCTGCCTGTCGGCAAGGTGACGAGAGGAGGTGACATCCTGGCAACGGACAAAACAGACCCTAGGACACACGTCCCTCAAAGGTTTTAAGTGAATAAACGAAGGAAAACTATGGCAGCAGGACATGTCCGCAGTTTCCCAGCTTAGAAAAGAGGCGTGAAGGTGAGGTCTGGACAGTCAGCCGTTGTCGTCCAGGTTGTACAGAAGGACCTGGTGGTTGGGAGCGAGGCCCGGGCAGGTACCCAGGCTGTACAGGCATCCGGCTGACGGGTAACAGGGCACCAGCCGGTAATGCTGCAGCTCCTCCAAGCCGAACGCGGGAGAGCAGCAGTCCATCACCAGCACCTTCACCCTCTTCCTGTCTGGGTACAGCAGCCTCCGCTGCCCCCTCTCTCCTATGACCTCCTCCTCTTCCTCTTCTTCTTCTTCATCTTCATCTACTTCATCTTCTTCTTCTTCCTCCTCCTCCTCTTCGGCCTCCAGCTCCTCCTCCTCATGGTGGATCTTCCTCAGCAGGTTGTTGATGAGGACGGAGCGCCGCAGGTAGGCCTCGGGGTCCTCCAGGAACCTCAGCTTCTCCAGGGACAGCTTCAGGATGCAGCCCCGGTCCTCCTGCAGTATCAGGTGCTGCAGATGACAAACACAGAGGCAGCAGATTAGTTTGTGCTTTTACATCTTTACTTGACCCTTGACAATTTTATCCTCAGCAGTTTAGAAGGAGGATATCAGAGGAATAATCTTAGATTGGTAGGCAAACGTAGAAGATAGTAGATAAAAGTCTCAGGATCAGAAGAACCAAAACATTCATGTGATTCACATCATTTCCTTGTGAAGACATCAGCAGATAATCAGAAAATGTACACAAAACAACAGCACTGCAATATGTTTCTTAGCTGAACTGACATCTGTGATCTGGATTTCAATGTGAAGTTAATTCTGTCATGAACATAAAGGTTTCATCTGCATAGAAGCAGAGAAAGAGTGGCGTATTATTAGTGACTGTTTTGGACAACAGATAAAGAGTGAAGCGAATGTAGAAGCGAATGTAAAAGATCAATAAACACTTCAGACGCGTCAGCAAATCAAATTACAGGATCTTGCTGAAGATAGAAGAATGTGGACAATGAGAGGAAAAGAACAGCTTCATACTTTTTGAAAATATCCATGTAGGCCTCCGTGTAGATCCTCCTCCTCCGCATATTTCCTCTTGAAGTAGGCAACTTTCGACGTTGTTGAATGGTTTGGTCTCTCTCTCAGGGAAGGGGCTGCTGGAGGCAACAAAACAGAGGTGAGACGGCAGATCTAACAGAGGGAAGTCTGGGGAACGTGTTTAAATACACTGAACACTGAACACCACCATTAATGAATAAAAAGTTTCTGTTTTACACTCTGAAGGGACGAAATCTGATGTTTTGGAACTCAGCTGAGTTTCAAAACCTTTGGGGACATTCACAAAAAAAACTCTACAGAGCTTTTTAGCGTCTTTTAACTTTTGGTTTTACAGCCTGCTACTGAACGGTTTTGATTCAGTCTCACCGCTCTCATTAGCTTCGTTTCCAGCAGCAGCAGGCAGCTGTTTTCAGAGGTAAAGTTCTGATAAAGCCACTGTACACTGCCCGCCCAGCACCAAACAGCAGACAGACACAGCGACTAGCTGGTGAAGGCAGTGGAGCATCAAGCAGCTAAAGAGCCAGATATTTCTCTCAGGAGTTGGTGGAGACCAAAATGAATGAAATGAACCACTGTTTGCTAACATGTTTGCCATTTTAACTTCGGCTAATGTTGTGATAACAGCTGGTTGCACTGCCCCCAAGTGACCAAAAAGCCCAAATAATACAGGTTTAAAGTTGCATGATATCAACTGAGGTCCCAATAGTCCCCAAATCTACACATTTCCATCACCTGCTTCCAACAAGTCCTTTGCTATTACACCACCTGTGAAGCCATTGAGGTAACAGATAGCTCTGATTACCTGCTGACGCTCCACAGCCGGCGCTCAGCTCTCCGACCGGAGTTTGAATCAGTGCGTCTGAGTCGATCTGAGCCTCCACATCGCCCTCAGGCTCCTGCAGCGAAAACAGGTCAAGAGATGGGTGAGGAGGAGGAGGAGGAAGAGGAAGAAGAAGAGGAGGAGGATGGAAAGACAAGACTGAAACATCTGAGCATGAACACAGAAACTACAAGCAACTGTGATCTGTCAGTGCTGCCAACCTCCGACTTGGTGTCTAAGTTTTTAAAAAAATTTAAATTTCCTATTTTATTTTCAAAGTCTTTAAATACTATTTGTATTTACAGCTAAAGACCTGACAAACATTTATGTGTGACTCCTTCATCAGAGTTGTGTAAAGGGCACACATGCAACCAGCACCTGTACACCTGCCAGCAGGAAGACAGGAAGTAAGAAAAATGAATGAATGAAACAAAATAAAAGAAGAAAGAAAAATGAAATAATTTTAAAATAATATAAACACATAAAAGATACCAAAATATATTTTACAAATTATGAAAAAAAGAACGAAATAAAATCATTTTATTTTATGTATTTGTATGAAATGTGAAGTTTCGTATTATTTTTAATACATCTGTATTTTATTTCATGTATTTCCACATTAAAAGCACTCACACTCTGTATCTGCACGGCTGTATAATATCCTGATTTGACCCTTTAATGGTGCTACATTAAAGGGCAAAAAGCTCATTTAAATTCAAGAAGGAGCCAGAGGAGGAGAGATAAGAGGGTGGTGTGTGTATGTGTGTTGTATTGACTATGTGTATGTGTGTATTATTGTGTGTGTGTGTTATCTAAAATGCCATAAATCAATCATAAACAGAGTGGGAAGCTTTATCGTTGAGAAACATCCACGCCGGCTCCCCTGAAGCTGCTGCAGTGACTCACACAGTTTTTTAACATCCAATTGCAGCCCGAATATTTCATCTGTGGGAGAATGATGCACGATGATGGATACATGAGCAGAGAGAGAGGCTGCGTGGGAAGTGTGTGTGTGTGTGTGTGTGTGTGTGTGTGTGTGGATGCAACACTTGCTATAAATTTCCTTTGCAGCAAATATTTCCTCTAAAAGCAGAAGTATGTGTGCACGGGAGATAATGACTTAATAATCCTGTAATTTCCTACCTTAAAACCACCTTTAACTTTATTAAGATTGGTGACAAATGTGCATATATTGAGAAACTTTAAGAGGTAAAACAACTGAATTAACTAACGGGATCTTGATTTAAGAGAGAGTTTACATATTATCACCAAAACAGCATCTTTACATGAGCTCAGAAAACTGTTTTGAGCTTTGTGACAATGCATCGTTTATATAATCTGATATATATATATTCTAAGAGGTAGGACTATTTTATCAGACCATAAAATAACACTTAATCCTTCAGTACATCTTAAAAATTCAAGACCATCAAATTTGGAGACCTGGGATTTTCACTGGACAGCGATTTTATGTATTAAGTTAAGACAAACGTTTTTTTAGATTAGAGACCTGTATTATCCTTTTGTCCATTTTTTATTCCATTATTTTACCTCTCTGATAATATCGTAAATTGGTTTTGTTCTCCTTTCACTGTGTTTTTATGCGTTTCATCCTTCTTAATGTTGTTTTAATGCATTTCTCCACCTTTGCTTCTGTGTTTGAAAGGTACAAATAAAGCTGCTGTTTTAAACGCAAAACTGCCAGCAACAGATCGGTTAAATGTCCGTTAAAGCGTCTTACCTTTAAATAATTCCGTCCTGCAGCAGTTCAGTAAATCCCACTTCGAGCCTCTCTCACCGTGGATGTCCTCCGCTCGTTGGCGCGACATCTACCGTCCTCACACCGACTCAGCGACGCTGCAGCTCGGCCTGAAGTCAGAGGCTCCCTCGGTTCCCGCAGACAGACAGACAGACAGCTCCAGCTCCTCCGGGGTGAGACGCTCTCTGCTCTCCAGCCTCCTAAAATATCCCGTTCACACAAACAAGAGACAACAGTCACAGCTCTCCGCGCGCCCTCATTGGTCCTCGCGGAGGCTGATGTTTCCTGTTGCTAGGAGACTGAATAAGTACGATGATGACGCTCCAGACTCAACCCTCAGCTTCACACACACCTTTTCAGCTTCTGAGAGGTGAAATAACAAAATAAGGCTGAGAACCACTGATCTACTCTGTTCTTCCTGTTGTTACATTTAAATCATTCTTTAGTTTGTTTTGGTTTATTGACAACACTTTGATATGTTACCACATGTTATATATGTTAATACAACATATCAGACCTTGTCTGTCCTGGACATCCGTGTCTCCACCAACCTTAATCGAGACGGAAACAGGCTTTACATCTCTGACATATCAAGAAAGACATCAGGAAATATCCCAAAATGAATAGAAAGTTGAATCATATAAACAATCGATGCAACTTCTTTAGGAACCTGACGTAGTAGAAAGTATTACAGACACCTAAAAAAGTAATCACATCATAATAAAGCACAACATGCTGAACGATCCTAAATCTCTGTAGAAATATTAGAAATATTGTCGATGTATATGAGATTAAAAACTTAGTAGATAAAAGATAAATAAGAAAAATGTAGATAAACTGTAGATTATAGTGATCCAATGGCAAATGAGGGGATTTATTACAAGTCATGAAAATTAATTACTGAGTCGCTTACTGAGACTAAAGTCAAAAAGCTGTGGCTATATACCATCATACCTGCCCTGTTTTTATATATATGTGTATATATATATGTGGATAACTGAACATTTGATACTATACAGCTAATAAACAGCAACACAAACAAGCTGCATATCCATGTTTTTGGGCTAAATCTAAAAAACCAAAGCATCTGTTGCCAAAGATCAGACTTAACTCTCCCAAAACCACGAAATACTTTCCCTAATCTCTAATCCACTCTGTGTGATTTCCTGCGTGAAACTGGAAATCTCTACTACCAATCACAGAGGGATGAACTGTGATTTTGTTATTGTTAACTATGACCTCATTCTCAGAATTAAGACATCTGAACAGAGCTCAGGACGGAGAGACGGACCAAAGAAAACAGATGGCAGACAGACGTCCCGCAGCAGGGATCTTCTGGGTTTTATTGGCAACGACAAAACTTGGTACAAAAAGTGCTTTCTGGGTGTCGCGGGGGCTCAACATGCAGGGCCCAGACCAGGACTGCAGGACTACCGTCTGCACAGGCTGTAAAGTCTTTACGGTCTTAACAGTGTCAGTGTGTCAGACTCGTCTCAGTGTTGTTCTCTGTAGAACAGCTACAGGTTCCACTTCTGATGTCAATGAAGATCTAAAGACCAGAAAATCAAAAGGGGACTGTGTGTTACTTTTTGTGTTATTATTATTTAATTTGTCTTCTTTTTTCATTTACGGGGGAAAATATTTAACTAAGTCCAGTTTTATTATCTTGTTTTTGACAAAAAAAATAAAATAAACAAAAAGCCTTGTTTTTGGACAAACCCCTTTATCTTTAATCTTATCTTTCAAATACCAAAAGACACACAGACACTGACTAAATTTATGTTGAAAATTAGCTCCGTTTGACACAGGCTTATAACATTTAAAGGAAAAAAACATTTAGGGAAAATGCTTATTTGCTGTGGGTTAGAGGAGTACGGAGCTAGCACCAGGAGGAGATTTGCCTAGCTTAGCATAAGTACTGGCGACTGAGGTAAACAGCTAGCCTGGCTCTGTCCAAAGTTAAAAAACACACCTACCAGCACCGCTAAAGCTAACAGGTTATATCTTGTTTGTTCAATCCGTACAGAAACATGAGGTGACGTAAAGACGACGTCCTGTAGTAAACAAGGACTGGGCGGACAGATAAACTATTGTTCGATCTAAAACTTTAGAGGTGTTGATAGGTTTATTTTTTTTTATCTTTGGACAGACTCAGGATAGCTGCTGTCCTCCTGCTTCCAGGCTTCATGCTAAGCTAGGCTAACCAAGTAAAAAAGAGATGTTTGTCTTTGGTCTATACTTGAATTTTGAAGTAATCTTGGTTTTGACTGTGTAGACCTGGTGAAGACTTTACTGAATCTGGTCTGACTTGGACTTCAGCCCTGGTCCAGGCCTTGACATGTAGTCACCTTCCATGCATGCAGTCCTACAGCAGCATTCACAGGGAACAACGACAAGGCTTCATGCAAATCTAGTTCATCTCTTTGTCATGTTGGATATGTTTCGTCTCAAAATGTTACAGGCACTTCATCAGAGTATTACAACGGTATCACATCTGCAGCACAATCCTGATCGTCTCACATCTGTAATACAACCTGGGATCTCAAACCAAGCATGCAGACGTGTAATTATTAATAGAAATCCTGGGAAATACTTAAGAACATTAAACATTTACTATTTTAGAAAATATAGAATAGATATAGATTCTGTACAACAACTCCACATGCATAAAATATATCAGTCTGAGCAGTGAATATAGTTCATGTCACGATTCACACTCACATGTATGAAGCCTGTAGAATAAGAGCGCTAATAACAAATCCTGTGACAAGTAGTATGACTCATCTGCCTCATGAAAATTGAATAGTAGGAGGTAAAGATCAGCGTTTAGATGAATTATTGATAAATACTACCACCAATAAACAGAATACTGTCTTGTAATATAGTACTGAGGGAAAATAAAACATGTTCTAGTTCAGTTTGATGAGCAACAAAATGGTTTTTAAAATGAAATTGTCTGTCTGGGGCTGATTCCATGTTTTTATTACTTCACTAAATTATGTTTCTGATGCAATAACAAGACATTTTTTGTACAAACACAACAAAACTGGAGGTTTGGAGGTGAAGTTTGTTGAGTTCATGTGAAAACCTCAAAGGACAAAGAGACTTTTTCTGGAAGCACTAGCTAGCTAGCTAACTATCAAACATTACTCACCAAAAAAGAAATTGACCATCATCTAAACCCCTTCCCCTAACAGTGAGTTATCATAGCTTAGCAACCAAAAACACAAGAGCGTTGACAAGTGTTTGTCTGCTCTAATGTAAGCTGATAACGCTAGCATGCTAACTAGCTTACTACCTAGAGTAGTTAACCAGCTATAATTTCAACGGCCAGGGATATCATATCATTGAGTTTGTGGGTTTGCAGGTTACGTTACAAAAAGCTCCAATTAGGGCTGGATCATCTGATGTTGGAGCCGGTCCTGGACGCTAGTTTAGGCTAACATCATCAACATCACCCTTTATACGTCCGCTCTTTGTTTAGTTTGGCAAAGGTAAATGCATATTTAGTAGTGTAGCAACAGTAACTAAGGGGGAGGGGCTTAGCGGAGGGTCAATCGTTTTTTCTTGGCTAGGTGCTAAAACTTTACCAGCAAGTACAGCGGTAAGATACTCATTCACTTTAGAATATATGGACAGAAAAAGCCACTGAGAAAACGTGAAAAATCAGGCTAACGTAACTGAAGCTAACTGGTTCTCGGTAGTAACTCCGCCTACTTAGGTTTAACTCAAAATCCATTATTTTGGTCTTTGAGGAGTGTTTATATACAAAAATAATATTAACAATTAAACAAAAATAATATAATCCTGTTTGACAAAACATCAAGCCAGTTGCAGCACTTCTAGTCTTCACTCGTGCTTAATTTATACCTGAAGTAGTCGCCAATACATATCTGCAGTTTAAACACGAATCATACAGCACTTACGGCTTGTTTACTGCATTTATCTGATGTAGAGTGAATCCATTAAATTGTGCCCTTAAACATATAATTCATCTTTGAATTAAAGACCTTGGTTTCAGTCTTCACGGCTAAAAGCTTCAGTTAACACTATAATAATAAACCATCGTGTTCTCGTTGAGAGAAGTGGTTCTGACGTCGTGGATCATCTGCGAGTTCTTGACAGGTGAAGGTGAAGTTTGTTGTTGGTAAATGAAAACTAACTTCTGTATGGTTTGAAGTGTGTGATGATGACGATGAAGGTGATGGGTTCAGGAGCGAAAAATAACTATTCTGAATCATATATGTCTTCTGTTGTGAATCACACGAGGTTCACGTACTCGGCCAATTGAACATTCAACAATAAATGGGATTATATCTCTTCTACAGCTGTTAATGCTCCTAAAAAGTACAACCAAGAATATTGGAATTACTCTTCTCTGATATAGAAGTGGACACATCTTTTATAAACTTAAAGTTTCCAAAGATACCAAATGTGTCAGGCTAAAAATGCTGCATGAGAACATTAGCGGTGTTAAAGTGAGAAACAACAAGAAAACGATTCAATAAAAAATGTAATTCCCGGCAGACGAGACACGGGAAGTGCATTGCTGCCTCCCTCCGGTTAAAAACAACAACGCCTCTGGTCTTCACAAGCAGAACTGATGCGCGTGTTTATTTGCATGTAGAGCGGGGAAGTGAAACCCGATCACAAGTGGTCACTCGAGACGCACGAGGAGACGCATTATAATGCCGACATACTTGGAGCTGTCCACTTGTGATTGGATCACCCAGGACGCATGTTAATGTCTGGTGTAAACGGCGTTACGGGGGTGGGGGGTGACAGTTTCTTTTAACTGTGATCTTCTCCGAACCTCAACCAAGTAGTTTCAATTGCCTCAAGCCTAATATTCCAAGGAATCACATCCATATTGTTTGATTTAAGAAATCAAATTTTGGAGACATAAAATACGTAGAATGATGCAACTTCAATGGCAGATTAGAACAGGCAGAAAAAGAAAACATAGTGGCTAATTATACAAGACAAGATGTTCTACGTTAAAGAAAGAGTTAAGGTTTGAGGATTATGCAAAATACCAGCGAATTTCTTTCTGGAAAAACACGTTTCTGTGCTGATATTTACACAAATAATATATATTTACTTTTCCATTGTACTGAGATGGAGGCTGAATTCTTTCAAAGCCGTGACACAAAAAAACAAAACTCTGGATGGCTCAACGCCTCTGGGGATGTGTGGGAAAGGTTTCTTTGTGTGATTTGGGTGAACTGACCCTTTAACTCACATGAAGAATTTGAATATCAGTCATCTCCTCAACATAACATCTTGCCTTTCTGAGTCTTTCAGTCTTCCGATCGGCGTTTTCAAACCTTCTAAAGAGGCTTTGGTGTCACCTGCCCGAAAAAAACAAACTAAAATAAACACATCTCTGCTCTCGGTGTGTGTGTGTGTGTGTGTGAACCCCCGAGGGGTTTGGAGCTACAGTATCTGTCTACACAAACAAATATAATCCCCCCCTCTGGGCTGAACCGCTGCCTTATGACTCAATGATGCTCAGACTGGGAGAGGATGAGCATTAGCAGCGTTACCATCATCACACTGTGAGATGCTACAGCTCTAACTACCAATTACCACATATAGAGTGGAGGGGGGGGGGGGGGGGGGGGCACACACTTCCAGGGTAATTCATTGCATGTTAATAACAGCTGCAGTGAGATATTTAAAGCCTCTTTTCAGCTCAGCGTTGATGGGTGTTGAAATGAGCTTTGCCCTGTGAAGGAGATCGAGCCGAGGCCAAATAACATCATTCAGTGTCGACGAGGCGGGTGGGGGGGTGGGGGGGGCTCACATCCCAACGGGGTTAAGAGTCTCCAGCTGCTGGTCTTTCTGCCTGTAGTAACACGTGTGTCAGGAGAATATGAATGAGTGCTGAATATGAATGAGACGCCTTCCTCCTCCACTTGAATCATAAAACATCTTCACTTCTACTCTCATGTTTAGCTTCAATGGCATGCTAGAATAAGCATATTTCATATGTAATAAAGTGTGTTCAAGTCCAGTGTATTGGGGTGGAGGCTGAAGTTTTCCTGTATTTTGTTTAAAGTACTTTTACGCAGTTGGTCGGAGTAGAAAACAATTGTTTCAGATTCAAACTGATTGATTGAAATTTCCAGTTTTTGCTGTTTATAAATGAAAATAATCAAGAGAAAAGCAACTAAGTGCATTTACTCAAGTACTGTACTTAAGTACAATTTTGAGAATTGAATATCCATTTGTGCGTCTTTATACTTCTACTCCACAGGGACATATTGTACTTTTCACTTCACTGCATTTATTTAAGAGCTTTAGTTACTCTTCAAAACTAAACATACGATCAGTGTCTAAAATATGGTCCATCGTTACAGATAAAACTACCAAAAGCACATGAAGCTGTTAAAATGAGCTCCACCTCCTCCAATGACAACATTAAAGTACCGCTTACATATTAATACATCAATAATAGTGAACTATAATATAATAGTATAACATTGACAGTGACCACTGTGCTTTACTTTTGATACTTCAAGTACATTTTGTTGCTGATACTATTGAACTTTTACTTAATTAAAATTTTGAATGCAGGACTTTTACTTGTAATGGAGTATTTTTATACTGTGGTATTGTTACTTTTACTTTTTAAGTAAAATCATTTGAATAGAAAACATTTGCTGGTTAACCTTCTAAAATGTGAAGATTTGCTTCATTTTGTTAGCTGAACTTTTTGAACCGTGAAGCAAATGAAAATATAGTAAAATAAAAACATGTTTTTAAAAACATTAAAGAAGGTACATCACAGAGAGTCCATCATGAACAGAAATCATAAAAGCCAAAATATCAAACCAAGTCATGTGACCTTTTCAGTGCATTTAAGTTCATTCTTGACTTTGGAATTAGCAGAATAATCCTAACTAAAGCTCCACTTATTCGTTTTTACCGGGGCTTTCAACTGCATCTCACGGTCTTCAGCAGATAATCGCTTGTTATCACATGACCACATGGTGACAACTCAGTAAACTCTATCCGCTGATGAAGACCATGGGATGCGGTTTGTGCGGAAAAAGCAAATAAGGGGCCCTTGAGTTTAAATTATTTTGAAAAACGTGTGACATTTGGTTAAAAGTCATTGAGCAGTTTGAACCTAAAGTATTAGCGGTTAATCGGATGGTGTGATGGCTTTAAATGACTTTTTATTTGCTTACACATAACTTTGGATGCATTCATACTATTGATGCTATTAACGCTCAGAGAAATGATGAAGTCTTTTTAGCAGTTTCTACATATGTCTATTTGTATTGTGTTTACAATTGCAGATGTGTGCTTTTTCACCATCACATAGAGCTCTGAAAGCACTGAGTCAAATATCACTTAATCCTCTTTATGGAAGAGACAGCGAACACCACACTGCTGTGAATGAGATAAATATGTGTATATGTTTGTAATGAACGACCAACCAAATATGACTCCTATCAAATATAACTATTAACAGAAATAAAACAAATGGTTTAAACTTCAGTTTATCTACATGATGTTGTTAGTTTTGTTCGGTGTCTTCAGCTCCTAAAAACACTGTAACTGATGCATTCATGAGGCGGTGAAGACTGTTGGAAACAAGCCTGCTGTGTTTCTGAGAGGACGTGACAATAATATTTTAGATATATTAGATTTTCAGGACGCTGCGTCTTTCTGTTTCCTGTCTGCATTAGTGAACGTGTTGCTGTGCACATTTGTTTGCATCTCCATTGATTTGCCAGCCAGTAAAAGAACAGCAAGATTTAGATATAACAACTCACTCACACACACACACACACACACACACACACCTCTAATTTTCGTACTTTCTAACACAGCATTTCACTAAAAAAACTAAACTGCAGCTCTCTCGTGTCACAACAGAGCCGCTGGACCAATAAGAGCTATAAGTGAAGGACAAACTCAGCTCCTCTTGGAGGCCGATGGACGCTCTGCAAAGCTTTGTATTGAGAAGTACGCATGAAACCTTCACATTTATAAAGGTTTCACATGACTAAGAAATACTTTATCTTCACCTGCCACTTTAGTGGACTTCAGAAGGAAGCGAATGAACCACATGAGTGAATCCAGACCTTGCTGAAGGCTTTGTTCTTTCATTCATTTACTTCCTTATTTATTAACAGAAAGATTTCATTTGAAACCCGTGTCGGCCTCCAAAAGCAGATGAATTTGTTCCTCATGTTGACACAAAATAACCAGCCACGTTTTGACGTCTGTCCAGCTTTGGACAGATGTGAGGATAGTGGAGAGTGTGCTCTGAGTAAGCTAAGTCCTTGAACCCATCACCTCTGAAACCTCATGCATCATCCTGTCCGCAGAGTCTTTAAATCCCTCACCGCTTTCCAACTTTCAGCATCAACTCCCTTTCACCTTAAAAGATAAAATCCTAAATCTCGGTGACGTTACGCCTCCAGCAGGACGTGCCAGCGGCAGACCTGCTGTCCTCGACTCTCCTTCATGTCCTGCCAGTGGAGCTGCTCCTCTTCGCCGCTGCTGTTCTGGCCCAGAGCGATCCAGCCCACCATCTCTTTGCGCTTCATGCTGCGGCGGTTGTAGATGGAGACCAGCAGCGTGACGTCCGACAGCTGGAACAGCGCCACCTGGAAGACGAAGGTCTCCTTGTAGACGGGGTTGGGCTGGCCGCGACGCACCGATGTCTTACACCGAGAGATCTCCTGACCGACCGAGTTCAACAGAGTCAGTCGCCCGTAGGTGTCTGGACCAGGGGGGAGCAGGGAGAGGATGAAGGAATAAAATATACAAACGCTGTCATGTTGGTAATCTAATATAAAGTAAACATGTGACTGAACTACATAGAGTACACACACACACACTCTCTCTCTGTGTTTTTATAGGTGTGACAGATTGTTATTGATAATAATAATAATAATAATAACAACTTGCATTTATGATAAATGACCTCTGATTTCAAAATATTGCCCGATACATCATTATCAAATATCAGTATCAGTTGGTGTGTGTGTGTGTGTGTGTGTGTGTGTGTGTGTGCAGTGTTTGTGTCTCACTGCACACCTGGTGGTCTGTTGATGGCCAGGTTCCTGAAGTGGCTGCCCTTGATGAGCTCCACAGACATGCGTCCCGTGGTGGCGTTGTAGGTGAGACCCACCAGCAGCTCGGGGACGCCACCGTGGGTCAGAGACTGAGTGGACGAGGCGCTGTCGCTCTGGGACACAGCAGACAGGCTCAGCTGGGAGTCCACGCTCTGATGAAAACAGAGGAACTAACACAGTGAGCAGCAGATAACCACACAAAGACCTCCAAAGACCTCGAAGAACAAGGACTACATGCAGAATTATGCCTAAAAATTGACCTTGAGGTTACTGCGAGGCTCCAGAACCAGCGTGGTCTCCATCGTCCCTCCGTCTGGGTCGAGCCCCCCTAAACGCAGCAGCTTCTCACCCATCATTCGCTCACGGGACATCCTGCCTCCGAGCGCGTACAGCCGGAACCTGATGGCCGCCATGTGCAGTTCTGATGGATCCAGGCGCGAGAAGCGAAATGTCTCGTTGAAGTGCGGCAGTGAACCTTTCTGTACCGACGTCTTGTGCCGTTGTTTCTTGGAGGGAAGCAGGACCATGTGCACCTGCCAGGAGTCCATCCCACTGCGAGCCTTGTCGGGGATGTCCCGGGCCGCGATCACGGACACCAGCAGCTTCTCCGTGTCGGGACGGTACTCCAGAGACAGGACCAGGTCTCCACATTTAGAGATGGAAGGTCGAGGGGAAGAGCTGACCGGCTGACACGAGACCTCATTGGGGGGAGGCTGCTCTTGCTGAGAAGGCAGGGACAGAAGAAAATCAAGCATATACATTTAAAAGAGCTTATTCATTCATTCATTTATACTAAATAAAGTGAGAAATCATTATAATTAATAGTATAATTATAATTATTAACGCATTAATGTGTTCATTAATGTGCAGCTGCTAAATGTGGAGCTCAATCTAACCCCCTTATATACGGCTGGGTATCTTCATCTATGAGAAAACATTTATTTTTTGATTATATTTTGTATTAATAGTCTGAATCACAAAGTAATTAACACTTAAAGCTGTAAAATAAATGTACTGGAGTAGAAGTAGCGTAAAATTGAATAACTTAAGTACAAGTATCACAAAACTGTACAGTGTTTACGTAAATGTACTTTGTTACTTCCCACCGCTGTCAAATATAAAGACTCACAATCACTGAATGATTCTCCGAAGCTTTTTTCAAATGTTCAGAGACTGAAAGTGAAGCAGAAATCCTGTCATAAAGGAGAACTACCCCCCCCCCCCACCCCCCACCCCCCTCAGCGTAGCCAATCCCAGCCTCCCGCACAGTCAGCAAACACAACATCGATTGTGTTGACAGAGCAGCGCTGAGTGTCAGTGTCGACATGGCAACCACAGAGGAGATAAGATAATGACTCCATTGAACGTTCAGGTCAGGAGGTCCACACATGAAGGAGAAGACGCT
The DNA here is from genome assembly GCF_043641665.1 of Enoplosus armatus. NCBI lineage: Eukaryota > Metazoa > Chordata > Actinopteri > Centrarchiformes > Enoplosidae > Enoplosus > Enoplosus armatus. The sequence continues at coordinate 21,342,766 of NC_092194.1, forward strand.
CACCTGAGAAACATGGTGGACGCTGCAGCACCCGTCAGTGTTTACTACGTCTTCCTCAGCAGTACTCGTAGGAGTAATAATATTTCCATGTGCGGCAGGAGCGCTAACGCTAGTATTCGTAGAGGTAGTAGCATTACGTGGACGTAGATTTACTACTTTAGCGCCAGTCGTACTTGCACTGGCAGTAGAAGCAGTACAGTTGTAGTATTGTAATCGTAGTAGTAACAATACTAGTAGTAATACTGCACAAAGTAGTAGCATTCTTATCAGTGGAAGTATTGTTAGCAGTAGAGGTGCCTGCAGACGAAGAGTAGAGCTACTTCCTCCACTACTACTACTACTAGTTTAAGTAGTAGTGCAAGTAGTGTTACAGGTAGTAGTAGCAGACGACAGTGTGGTACTAGAAGAGGTATTTGTAATAGTTATTAACTTTATAATGAATTAACAGAAATGTTTAAAAACTGCAGACTTTGAGGCTAAATGCTTCGAAGTGAAGTTGGTCCCTAACGCATAAATCAAGTCAAGTGTCCTGACTTGAGGAACTGACTCCCAATGGTAGCATTAGTGTTAGCTTAGAGTTTGTTCTGATCTTTATAGTAATTATAGTAGCACTACTCATAGCACTACTCGTTGAGGTAGTATTATTAGCAGCAGCAGCAGCAGTAGTACTAGCTTTAGCATTAGCGATGGCAGGGCTGTTATATAACTGTATAAATAAAGTGCTACAACATGACTCTCCCCGCTTTCCTGTTGCTCCACTGATCCAAACTCATTTGTTATTTATGAAGCATTTCTCGATGTCAGTATCACCCCGTGTCTCCATGGATGTGTGTGTGTGTGTGTGTGTGTGTGTGTGTGTGTGTGTGAATGTGGGAGGTGTTTACTGCACAGATTGCTCCCAATTTCAAAGTGTGATTCGGTGACTGAGAGGTTGTTAGATTCTACATCTCCACTCTCCTACATGCACAAACACACACCAAAAACCCAGTCCACACAGAAATACATGATAAGTGAATGTATGCACGTATTTATACATACTTTGTTTATATACACACACACAGTGATTATTATTCATGAGCTTCTGTTTGTTAGCCAACGCAGCGTGGAGAGAGAAGGAAATATCAACTATTTATACAAAACCTCGAGGCCTCGGTGGGCCGTGTTTGGTTTGTTTCTTCCAAAATGAACCTGAGAGGATAACATGGCAGAGTGATAATCCTCTCACAGCTGAATGATGATGATACCTCTGCCAAGCATGATGGGTAACAGCAGGGCTGCGGTCAGCTCACTGACCCCGTTAAGTAATCCCTCCCTTGGCTTTTTTTTTTTTTTTTTTTAGTTTTTAGTTTTTGGTGATTATTGAGAGCTGAGAAGTGAGAAATGTTGTTGAAGTTTGTGAGGTCTCAGTTTGTGGTAATGTGAAGACTAAAAACCTGTCTTCAATAAGCTTACTGGTTAAACTGACAGTGATGGACGCACTACTTCCTGCCACAGTTTGAACAACACTGACAGATTTCTGTAGTTGTGTTTTTGTTTGTGCTCTGGCTTGAAGTGGGCGAGCCATTGTTGGGAAAAGGTAATATTTCCACCTACAGATTAGAATTTCACAATGTAAGAATCAGAATCAGATGACAGTTGTTTGCTTGTGTAGCCAATTAAATGAGCCTGTTTCCAGGCCTCTGAATCGACACCTACGTCACTGATTTGTTTGGCAATTCAAACTGATCTGGTGGAGCTGCCGTTGACAGCTGTCAAACAATCAGAGCTTTGTAGATTTAGAACAGGAACGTCATCTTTCCACACAGCCAGCGAGCTACATCCATGAAACAGTGAGAGAGAAAAGGAAAGAAATGTGTCTGAAATGCTTGTTGTAAGAAATAATAACTTAGAAATCTGCATATTTATCATTAATTGACAGGAAATGACTTGGTGGGACAAATACATCACTTGGTACTGACTGGATGGTGCAAAGTACAAGAAACAAGAAATCAGGTAACATGAACATGTCAACCTGAATGAATGAAAAGTAAAGCAAAAATGGAAAGTCAGCCCGTTTATCAGGCTTCAGTGAGAACAGCCCTGAAGACTCTTTTTCTACTCTTCATAATTTATAACTTTGAGTGCTGCTTATTTAGTCTCAAATATTTAATTTTAAAGAGAAATAGTTGAGCTTTAAACCAACATCCTTCTCTTTTTACACCATCAAAAGTTATGTGTGTAGAGGAGCATAATTCCCACAGGCAGCCCTCAAATCACCCTTTTAATTAATGTATATATGAACTTCTTGATTATATCTACAACGATCACTTTTTCTAACCTGTATTTATCTGTGGAAGTTTCACTGAGGACAAGCTCTTTTATTCCCCAGGAACTAGGCAGTACATTAATTAAATGAAAACAACCACCATTTTGCTCCTGTGTACTGCCCATGTAGGCTATTTTGGTCCATTGAACACACGGGTCACTTTGACAGTAATTGTTTTTTTTTCAGCCAGGTCAGGAGAGTTTTATTGCTGCAGTCCTTTCAGTAACTTCACCATCCACTTGGCCGCGAGGGTCAATGTGACATGTCCACTTCAAACAAAGACGAGATTTGTTTGGCCAAGGTTTTTAATTATACATTTTTTGGCCTTTAATCAATGATTTGACAGTTGGGACGGACTGGAAACGTGGGGAGAGAGCAAGAAGAATGACTTAGACCACTGATCGACAGGGACGCCCCGGGGCTGTTATGAATGGTCCATCTCTGTGTTCAGGTAAGATAATAGTGTGTCTGTTTCAGGTCAGGTACAAATTTTCAGACCCATGAAGACCTCTAGTCCGTACACACGATGCAGCTTTTTTGGTTGATTCGATTCGAGTCGACTGGACAATTTTATATGAGAAAGTGTGACCTGAAAAACACACAAATATTTATAGGCTATACAGTACCTCGGGGCTCCAGGTGGAGGAGCTGTCTGTGGCGTCATTTTTGTCGAGATCCGTGGCCTTCTCCACGCCCTCGCTGCCGTCTGCGGCCTGTCGGTTCATACTGGGGGTGGGACTGTCCCTGGCGCCTGATGCCTCGAGTCCAGCAGGTTTGTCCAGAGAGAGCGAGGACGCCCTCTCGCTCTCTTCTACTGCTGCAGAGAGCGGGTCCTGGAAACCCTGCCGGCTCTGAGCCTCCATTTCTGCATGAGGAAGGCAACAGTGTAGGAAAGTCAGCATTAGGCCCTCTGGTGGTCGGTTTTAAATCTGTGGGCGTGAGGACAGTAGGACACGTTTTCAAATCTGAATCAATCAATGTGATGAAGGAGTGTGAGAAGACAGTGTGTGTGAGGACAGCGTGTTTGTGAGGACAGTGTGTGAGAGGACAGTGTGTGTGAGGACAGTGTGTGTGAGGACAGTGCGTTTGTGAGGACAGTGTGTGTGTGAGGGGACAGTGAGTGTGTGTGAGGGGACAGTGTGTGTGAGGACAGTGTGTTTGTGAGGACAGTGTGTGAGAAGACAGTGTGTTTGTGAGGACAGTGTGTGAGAAGAGTGTGTTTGTGAGGACAGTGTGTGAGAAGACAGTGTGTGTGAGGACAGTGCGTTTGTGATTACAGTGTGTTTGAGAGGACAGTGTGTGTGAGGACAGTGCGTGTGTGAGGACAGTGTGTTTGTGAGGACAGTGTGTTAGAGGACAGTGTGTGTGAGGACAGTGTGTTTGTGAGGACACTGTGTTAGAGGACAGTGTGTGTGAGGACAGTGCGTTTGTGAGGACAGTGTGTGTGAGGACAGTGCGTGAGAAGACAGTGTGTGTGAGGACAGTGCGTTTGTGATTACAGTGTGTTTGAGAGGACAGTGTGTGTGAGGACAGTGCGTGTGTGAGGACAGTGTGTTTGTGAGGACACTGTGTTAGAGGACAGTGTGTGAGGACAGTGTGTTTGTGAGGACACTGTGTTAGAGGACAGTGTGTGTGAGGACAGTGCGTTTGTGAGGACAGTGTGTGTGAGGACAATGCGTTTGTGAGGACAGTGTGTGTGAGGGGACAGTGTGTGTGAGGACAGTGTGTTTGTGAGGACAGCGTGTGTGAGGACAGTGTGTTTGTGAGGACAGCGTGTGTGTGGTTGGTGTGTTTCACCTTTAATATATTGATGACTTAAATGAAACATAATAAAATAAATTAACAGTAAATACTAATAAAAATAAATAATCAAATAATTCTTGTTAAATAGAAATACACTAAAGTTACTACATGGTTGACTCAGGTGAGACTATAAAGTCCAGTTTTTGTTTGACACCAAATACAAAGGTTGAGTAAATATTGTGTTGACTGAATTTGACTACTTTCAATCTCTGGATGTGTTCGAGACAACGCAAAGCAGATTTGAGACATTGCATAGGAAGTTGATAAAAGTTGCATGTTGGTGCAAACAAAAGCAAACATTTGTGCTAATCCTGGGACATTATGAAATACTTCATAAACATACAGGGACACGATGCTAACTAGCTATTGTTACGCAGCTATTGTCTCTACAGTGGGTACATTTTCTGCCTGAGGCAAACAAACGTGGTCCAAATGTCCAGCAGTCAAATTCACACGAATAACGTTGGCATTCAGTCTGAACAAAACTTCAGACTAAATGTAAAAGTAACCGTCACAAATGACACAGGTTGTGGCTTTGCTGGGACCAACAGGACACCTACAGAGACAGTCTTTCTCTAATCCTGTAACGGTGACACATTTATCCCTTGACAGCACAAACAGTCATGATTGTCTCCTCTGGTGTACAATCTAATCGAGTCTAAAAGAAGCTACCTAAACCTTGTTTGAGAGTGTTGTGTGTTAACAGAGGTGATATTGTGCAGTCTGTCAAACCATGGCCTTTTCCTGAGACAGAAACACCGGCAGAACAGGCCGTACCTCAGACCAATCAATAGCAATTATCTCCAATTCACCATCATTAAGGTCGGCCCGACTGCGATATCAATGGCTGCATACAGTGCTGACCACGGCAACAGGCCGAGGTGAGTCATCAGCCTGTGTGTGTGTGTTATTTGTGGGTTATGTCACTGCACCGCTCACATATTGGTTACAGACAGAAAACAAATACCAGCTGAGTCAGAATGACCCCAACCAAACAATGTCACCGCCCACCAACAACCGGCTGCTCATTAAAAGGCCCGGCAGGCACGTCGAAGTTTGTCTAAACATTTGTTTTTACTCGCTGGGACGAAAATGAACGTGATGCTATTTGGTTAGCAAGTTAGCTGCATAGCAATTAGCTCTGAGGCTATTAAAATAGAGCCATCGTTGTGATGTCACTTCCTGTCCAGCCGTTGTTCCACTGGCTCAGTTTGGAAAAGTGAGAAATGTTGGTGGGGTTCAGACTGGTGCCGCAACTAACGATTATTTTCATTCTCGATAAATCTGCTGATTATTTTCTCAATTAAATCGATTACTTTATAAAATGTATAAACATGTGACGTCTTCATTTTGCTTGGTTTGTCCAACTAAAACTCCAGAGCTCAAAGATATTCAATTTACAGCAGTAAATCCTCACACCTGAGAAGCTGAAACCAGATAATATTTGACTTGAAGAATAACTGAAACGGTTACTCGATTATCAAAGTAGTTGTTAATAAGTTTCTGTCGTAATTGTTGCAGCTCTACATAAATAATAAAACTACAGCACCCATGAATATTTACTGCATCCACCCGTGCTCTCTTCTACTATATTTTATCCATTTTTTTTGCTGTAATTCCTTTTTATTTGACTTATTTATATATTTATAAGGATAATGCACATTAATCAACATTTCTGTAAACGTGCCAGCTGGCTAAAGGCCTCAGTATACTTCATCAGAAGTGCTTGTTGGATTTCTATAACTTTAAATCAGTGCGATTTACATTTCTGTATATGTTTGTGCTGATGTGTTACTCTTTTTATTTATTCACATTTATACATGTAAGTGGGTGTGAAGCAGGAGAATTTGGGTTGATTTGTTGGGTGACAGTGACAGTGACTGCATGACTCAGGCCTAGATGATAATCCAGATTATGTTTTGCTGGATGTTGGGAATATCATTAATCACAATTTTTAGGAAGAACATTTTAGGAACCACATTACTTAAACGTTTGGCAATGTGTGTTTAATGCTTAAAATGATTATATGAAAAGCAAAGGTGTTCCATCTCTAAATATCACAAACAACAAACAAACAAACTGAGTATGAACTCTTTAATCTTTTGTAACTGGAGGAAAAAAAAAAGTTTTTTGTATCTCGTCTTTCGTTCTTTATACATTTCCTCAGCTTTCATTTTATTAATTAGCTACCAATCAAGCAGCAAACGAGCTCATCTAACTAAATGACATTAGCTGTAATTGCACTGAGAAAGAAGAATAAAAATCGCCTGGTTTTTGTTTGTTGCCATCTCATCCTCCCCAGGTTGTTCTTAAAACACCAGAAACCAACTGACAACAAACGAGTGTCCTAATTAATGCTGCTGCCTGTCCACACTCATCCAGCCACGGCAGCCCAATCACACTGAGCCTCCCTGAGCTCTTTACAGCCTCTAATCTGCAGTAAAAACGTTATTTGGGGCCTTTTGGCTCACTGACAGTGGGATGGATTAGCGGTGGATCTTGCTGGTTTTCTGTTTGTTGGAGTTTCAGGTCTCTAGCTTGAAAGAGGTAAACTGGTGCAATCAACACAAGTCGGGTCAGGTGAGCTGGAAGCTACCTGCGTAGCTCCGACGACGAGGGCTGGAGGAAATCATTGTCATGTGAAGCGTGCGGAAGAATACAGTGTTTTAAGGGAGATGAACACCACACCTTCACAGTCTGACGGCTCTGTGCTGCCCTCCTCCTGGTCCGACAGTCGGGTGAATTTGTGGCGTCGGCCCAAAGCCAGCTGAGTCTTCTGGGGCTGCTGCTCGCTGCCGTTAGCCGCCGACGTACGAAAGCTCTGAGAACGCGACACAGAGATCTCAAACTGCTTCAGGACCTCGTCTTCACTGTCAGACGAGCTGCTGGCATCATCTTCACCGTCACCGTAGCTGTTCACTGGAGGGAGATAAACACAGGGAGACGGGGGGGTGACAAAGAGGAAAAGCTGGGAGAGTTAAGGAGCAAAAGACAAAAGAGGAGAGGAGAGGAGGAAACAAGGAAGAAAGGAGAGGAGGAAACAAGGAGGAAAAGAGAGGAGAGGAGGAAACAAGAAAGAGGAGAGGAGAGGAGGAAACAAGAAAGAAAGTAGAGGAGGAAACAAGGAGGAGAGGAGAGGAGGAAACAAGGAAGAAAGGGAAGGAGAGGAGAGGAGGAAATGAGGATCAAAGGGAAGGAGAGGAGAGGAGGAAACAAGGAAGAAAGGGAAGGAGACGAGAGGAGAGGAGGAAATGAGGATCAAAGGGAAGGAGAGGAGAGGAGGAAACAAGGAAGAAAGGGAAGGAGAGGAGAGGAGAGGAGGAAATGAGGATCAAAGGGAAGGAGAGGAGGAAACAAGGAAGAAAGGGAAGGAGACAAGAGGAGAGGAGGAAATGAGGATCAAAGGGAAGGAGAGGAGGAAACAAGGAAGAAAGGGAAGGAGACAAGAGGAGAGGAGGAAATGAGGATCAAAGGGAAGGAGAGGAGAGGAGGAAACAAGGAAGAAAGAGAAGGAGAGGAGAGGAGAGGAGGAAATGAGGATCAAAGGGAAGGAGAGGAGAGGAGGAACATGGATCAAAGGGAAGGAGAGGAGAGGAGGAAACAAGGAAGAAAGGGAAGGAGACGAGAGGAGAGGAGGAAATGAGGATCAAAGGGAAGGAGAGGAGAGGAGGAAACAAGGAAGAAAGAGAAGGAGACGAGAGGAGAGGAGGAAACGAGGATCAAAGGGAAGGAGAGGAGAGGAGGAAACGAGGATCAAAGGGAAGGAGAGGAGAGGAGGAAACAAGGAAGAAAGAGAAGGAGAGGAGAGGAGAGGAGGAAATGAGGATCAAAGGGAAGGAGAGGAGAGGAGGAAACAAGGAAGAAAGGGAAGGAGACGAGAGGAGAGGAGGAAATGAGGATCAAAGGGAAGGAGAGGAGAGGAGGAAACAAGGAAGAAAGGGAAGGAGACGAGAGGAGAGGAGGAAACAAGGAAGAAAGGAGAGGAGAGGAGATGAGGAAGAGAGGAGAGGAGGAAACAAGGAGGAAAGGAGAGGAGAGGAGGAAACAAGAAAGGAGAGGAGGAAACAAGGAGGAAAGGAGAAGAGAGGAGGAAACAAGAAAGAGGAGAGGAGAGGAGGAAACAAGAAAGAAAGGAGAGGAGGAAACAAGGAGGAAAGGAGAGGAGAGGAGGAAACAAGGAAGAAACAAGGAAGAAAGGAGAGGAGAGGAGGAAACAAGGCAGAGAGGAGAGGAGAGGAGGAAACAAGGAAGAAAGGAGAGGAGAGGAGGAAACAAGGCAGAGAGGAGAGGAGAGGAGGAAACAAGGAAGAAAGGAGAGGAGAGGAGGAAACAAGAAAAAGAGGAGAGGAGGAAACAAGGAAGAAAGGAGAGGAGAGGAGGAAACAAGAAAAAGAGGAGAGGAGAGGAGGAAACAAGGAAGAAAGGAGAGGAGAGGAGGAAACAAGAAAAAGAGGAGAGGAGAGGAGGAAACAAGGAAGAAAGGAGAGGAGAGGAGGAAACAAGGCAGAGAGGAGAGGAGAGGAGGAAACAAGGAAGAAAGGAGAGGAGAGGAGGAAACAAGAAAAAGAGGAGAGGAGAGGAGGAAACAAGGAAGAAAGGAGAGGAGAGGAGGAAACAAGGCAGAGAGGAGAGGAGAGGAGGAAACAAGGAAGAAAGGAGAGGAGAGGAGGAAACAAGAAAAAGAGGAGAGGAGAGGAGGAAACAAGGAAGAAAGGAGAGGAGAGGAGGAAACAAGGCAGAGAGGAGAGGAGAGGAGGAAACAAGGAAGAAAGGAGAGGAGAGGAGGAAACAAGGAAGAAAGGAGAGGAGAGGAGGAAACAAGGCAGAGAGGAGAGGAGAGGAGGAAACAAGGAAGAAAGGAGAGGAGAGGAGGAAACAAGAAAAAGAGGAGAGGAGGAAACAAGGAAGAAAGGAGAGGAGAGGAGGAAACAAGAAAAAGAGGAGAGGAGAGGAGGAAACAAGGAAGAAAGGAGAGGAGAGGAGGAAACAAGAAAAAGAGGAGAGGAGGAAACAAGGAGGAAAGGAGAGGAGAGGAGGAAACAAGGAAGAAACAAGGAAGAAAGGAGAGGAGAGGAGGAAACAAGGAAGAAAGGAGAGGAGAGGAGGAAACAAGAAAAAGAGGAGAGGAGGAAACAAGGAAGAAAGGAGAGGAGAGGAGGAAACAAGAAAAAGAGGAGAGGAGAGGAGGAAACAAGGAAGAAAGGAGAGGAGAGGAGGAAACAAGGAAGAAAGGAAAGGAGATCCAGGTTGAAAGAAAGCATAAAGACACTAGTGAATCACTTTTAGGCTGAAATATCTGATTACAAATAATTAACGTTCACTAAGCCCCATCTCCAGCTTTAATGTTGCGCTCTCTTCAAGATGTTGTGACCGATCTGTAGCTGTGATGAGCGGATTGTTTTTTAACAAGGTGAAGCGGTTTACCTTGATGACGTGTTGGAGGTGTGCTGGCCACAAACCACAGTAAAAGCCTGTCGCCTGCAGCTGTTTCTGTCTGTACTAATTCCCCTGTGGTATTTCAAACTGATGTGCTCACCAACTAGCGCAGAATATGTCCATATCTGGTTGATTAGACCTATTTTTATTGAAGAATGGTTAATGAATGCCCCCCCTCACCTCAGCCACCACAGTCCAGATGAGAGAAGATCTGAGTGGATAAAAAAGTTGATAGGCTCATCTGAGTAACCTTCAGTTATTAAATACAGTATATATATATATATATTTTGTTTTGTTTTTTCATAGTGTCCCTTCCACTGAACTGAACAGGCAAACAGGTTTGTTTTAAGCAAACAGGTTTGGTCTGAGTGTTTCTGTCCTGAAGCGTAGGCTCTTTTCAAACCTACGGTACATCACTCTGGTCCAGATCAGAGGGTGACTTCTGTCTTTCCCCAGAGAAAATAACTCGAGGGAAACAAAAAGCATCACTAAAAGCCACAAGAGAATGTTCACTTTCATTCGTCGACTAGCTGTTAGCCACCACAACCCGAACGTATGATTCCTTTATTTAGATCTTCCAATTGCAGGTTTGAAAACGACCGTAATCTGGGCTAAAAAGTGCGTTTTGAATCTCTCAGCAGCTGAGTGATCAACAACACTGTCAACCAGCTCACAGGTACAGTATATTGAAGCCTTTTTGTGCTAGTGAAATGATCGCTCCTTGATGAGATGTAAAAGTAAGTGAGGACAGAGCACATACGAAGCCATGCTCTCTCTCCCCCCCCCCCCCCCCCGTCTGCCTCTTTCTGGTGGAAAAAATAAAACCTGTTAGCGTTAGCGGGGTGGAGGGTCACTCCACTCACATCATAATTTGACCATAATTGGATAGCAACAGCTGAATGAGCGATCGGCTCCTCCTCTCTAAAGTGCAGGTCACTGTCTCTACCTGAGCCATCGTCATGGTTACCTACAGAGCAGGAAGCTGTTCTCTGAGTGGGCGAGCGACGGCTGATTGGTCTGTTAACTTCTGCCTTCTAAAGCTATTCACAGGCGGAAGCTCTGAGAGTGGAGTAATGTGGCTCAATGATAACATGCAACGGTACACACACACACACACACACACACTCTTACATACAAACACACACATGTACACACAAGCATGATCTTGCATACACAGACACATGCGCTCAGTTGAAGCCCTTAATACGTAAGTGAATAAGTGTCAGGTGCTGCTGGCAGCCGAGCAGCTGATGAATGAGCCACTGATTGTGAAGCATGAATGAAGCAGCTGATGTCAGTCGGCCTTTACATTTTGGATGCTTAAGTACCTGAAGAGAAATCTAGTTCACACACACACACCGATCGTCAAACAGTCATTTGACTACTGGTGTATTGAAGTTTTCTTCAACCAAATGTAAACAGGTGGATGGATTACATACTCCTTAATCATTTTCCAAGGACTTAATCTACTTAAAAAAAACATTAAAACCCTTCGGATAATGCCAGAAAAGTTAGCTTAGTTCCTGAAAAATGTACATTTGAGTGTATGTTTTGTCACTGTTTCATTGTTCTTTGTACAAATGAAACTATTTAATCAGGCCTACAGGTTAAAACTACATCTTCACATATAGTTTGACTGAAAACACACGCAGTAAGAGCCCCTACCTCGTCCTGTGAAGCTCCAGAGGATTTTGAGTTGTGAATGTTACGGAGAGACTCCAAACAGGATGTGTTGTTTGTTCAGGAAACCAACTAGAAATACCAGAGACTCCACCTGCTGCAGGTGAGAACCGACGAACCTGCCCAGTGTTTGCTCACCGTTTGACTCACAGTCTCCACCGGGATTCAACCATCCTGCTGGTTTTCTTTCTTTAATTTTTGATGTGATTATAAAGCATCAACATTCTGAGAAGTTTACTTCAGCTAACCAGAGTTAAATCTAAGCTGATTTCCACAGAGTTCAAACTTTGGTCTTTGAGTTAAAACGACTCACAGGTGCTCAGCCAGGATTGAATTAGCGGGCAGGATTGACCCTCTTCAGCCCACATGGAGGAAGCTCTCACTGCAGCCGTGTCAGGTTATCACTTCTATCATGTATAAGCACAGAGGTGCTGCGCCACTCGAAATTTTTATAGTACTAAAAGAATCATTTGACATTTTAGGAGATGTGCCGATATGCTTTCCTGCCAAGAGTTTGATGAGAAGTTTGATAGTTTGATGAAACTACAGCAGCACCTGCTTAGCTTAGCTTAGCATATAGATGGAAGGAAATAAAGGTAACAAAATCCACCAACCAGCATTGTTAAAGCTCTCTAATGAACATGTTATAGCTTATTTGTTTTGTTTAGTCAGCAGAAAAACCAAACAACAATTGGGTATTTTACAGTCTCCAGGAAGAACACTGCTCCCAGCCAAGAAATAGTCTGGCACAAGGTACTTTCCTCCTTTTACAAAGAACATTGGCTGTGGTCAACTTGAATTCCAGTTTTTTTTTTTCAAATTTAAAAAAGTATCAAAATTAAAATGGCTAACCACGAGCTAAGCTAGGCTAAGCTAGGCTAACCACATCCTGACTCCAGCTCCGTACTTTTGGGACATGTATTGATCTTCTCATCTCACTCAGAAAGAAAATGAGAAAATGAGTAAGGATATTTCCAAGATGGTGAACTACCCCTTCAAAAAGGCTTTGTTTTAAGTTGGCGTAGCTTCCTTGGAAATTATTAGGAAATTACAAAGCCGTAAAAATGAGATGTTAGCATTAAAACTAGTTTTTGACACCTGACAGGTCCTCCAGATTAGGTCACATAACAGGACCTGTTTAAATGCACTTGTCAATATTGATTTTAGTTGATACTATGATTTAAAAAAAGCAATTCATCAAATTACCATAAAGCAAACACATAGTGAGCATGGGGCTTTTGGGGCAGTTGGCAGTTTCCTACTTGCCCAACATACAAAAAGGCCGGTATGATCCTTTAATCCGACATGTTGTTGACCTTCAGTGACCTTTGCTCTGGGTGTAAGCAGTGTTTGACAAGTGGGAGGAAAGAAATACTTTTACTGGTTGACGAAAAGAGAACAAAAAACACAAACTGAGTTTTCTTTTTCTCTCTGTACTTTTTTCTCTCTGCTGAATTTTTCTTCAAGGTTTTATGATGTTAATAATTTTATTGTGTGCCGCTGCAGAGCTTTGAGGCAGTACGAGGCTGACTCACTCAACTCTTTCTCTCATACATACAAACTCGCCCACAGAAACCGCTGCACAAACACAAACTCACCCACGTTCTCTCTCTGTTACTGAACAGTTTAATTGGAGTCATAATGCACACAGGAGTCATACTCTCTCTCTCTCTCCTGCCGAGATGTTTCCGGTTATATAATGTGTGAATCTTGACTGGAAAGCGACAGCGACTTGTAAGAAATCTGAAATAGACAGTTTTTCTGGATGTCAATGAGACGCTCTCATATTTAGTTCAACACTTTTTGGCAATAGTTTTATTGTCAGAGCTACCAGAGCTTCATGATGATCAACACAAGTCCAGTCGAAGCTCTGAGGAAACGACAGCTGCAAAACAAACACAAACATTATATATATGAGTAATTATTCCTGTAACCTTGTTTTTAATGATCTTGGATGTTTTTGTATGTGCTAATAAAACTGAAAGATATGTCGCTGGCATGAACCGTAAAGAGAAAAATATGTTTCAACAAAAGGGTTACAGTATACGTGGCCTCAATTATTATCCCAGTCTGGCTGGTTCGGACATCTGATTAGGACACTTCCAGGGGTTCCAGGCCAACGAGGAGACCTTGAACATGCTGTTATATATGCTTACATATCCTGTCCGGATCCCCCAGGAAGAGCTGGAGGACGTAGTTAGGGAGAGGAAACTATGGGCTACTTTGCTCAGCCTGCTGCCACCACAGACCAAACCCAGATTAGCAGCAGAAAATGGATGGATTGATTCATAGGACCGTTTCCTGACCTGTAACCGCTATGGTTAGGAAACTACTTGGTTAAGGTTAATGAACAATTGTAGTCAGGGTTAAAAAAGACAACATTGACTGTTGTAGGAGAGGTTTAACTTAAATAGTTAATTTAAGTACTTAAATGACCACCAGGTGTTCTGGTCGGGTAAATGTAAAGAGAGAGGACAGTCTCCATCTGTCCGTCACTCACCGAGCCCCTGGCGAACTCCCAGTCGTCCTTTCTTCCGGCGGCCATGTTGCTCCAGACAGGGCATTCCACCGACGCGTGCGAAACACAGCTTCTTGTTGATGAAGAGGAAGAGGACGGCCAACGCCACGATGAAGACGCCCACCGCTGACAGGAAGCCGATGGCCTCTGGGGTGACTGGCAAGAGGAGGGAGAGGGAGAGGGGACACACAATGACACACTGATCAGACCACACAAACAGACAGTCTGGGTCCACACACACACGCACACACACACACACACACACACACACAGTACGCATGGTACATGTGATACACACAGACAGAATGAGTGACACTTTAGTATTTGAGTTACCCTCAGTGCCTTGCTCAAGAGCAGAGTCAGTGTATCAAACAGCTGATGTGCAGCCGGCTTCCTGGGCTGAACCAGCAGCTCAGAGTCCTGCTCAAGAGAAAACTCAATCTTTGTGCTGTCATCATTTATTGTTGTTATTAGTATTTACAGTGCCCTCAATTAAATTAAATTTTTGAGGGTACATTTTCACACGCTAATTTAATGGCAGACAGTAAATATCCTGCACTTCGAGTACAGAGGGAGTGATTTCAGACACAACAATAACAATTAATTTTGCCGGCTGATAATGACAAGCTGTAGCTAGCTAGCTAATTATCATTAACTCCATGAGTTGGTTGAAGACACTGTGTCCAGTTGACATGTTTTAAAACAAGTACACCTGATGTCTGTATACACGATGTCATGCTAAAAGACCTCACCAGCCAATGACGAGTCATGTAGAAGATATTCAAAGAATAACTACAACAACAAAGAAAAATATAAGACAGAAAGAAAGAGAGAAAACAGACAAAGAAGGGATGGGAAGAGAGACAGACAAGATAAAAGGTGTCAAGATAAAAAAAAAAAAGAGAGAGAGAAGAGAAATCAAAGAGAAAAACATCTGGACCAAAATAAAAAGAAAGGAGGAAAGTTGGAGTGAAGAAACAGGTGAAAACCAAACGGAGAGTAAAAAGAAGAGAGAAACTGACGTGGAGACGGAGAGGACTGAAGAGAGAGACGTGGTGATACAAGTCGTACTACTCTGATCCCAATGAGGCGGCTGAGACTCAATACAGATGAATAGAGATGCATAACGGGGGTCGCCGTCTCCCGTTTCCACGGTAACATTTCAGAGAGCAGAACTGAATCAATGGGAGCAAACGGAGACGAGCACACATCCTGCTGAGAGTCGACACCAAAGAAAGGACTCAGCGGCGTAGGTGTGTGTGTGTGTGTGTGTGTGTGTGTGAGGATGTAATACTATTACGTTTTATTTCATACACCACCTTTTCTTTTTTCACTCTGATGTCTCTTTCTGTCATTTTTAGGAACTGAGTCTCCCACACTGCACAGACGTACCTTATTAATCTACACAGAAAACATCTACTTACATCGCCAAGCAACTGTGTGTGTGTGTGTGTGTGTGTGTGTGTGTGTGTGTGTGTGTGTGTGGTGGCAAACTAACAACAGCTGGTTCCTGTCGCGATGAGGCTGTCTTATACTGCATGCAACAGCATCTATAACATCCTGCCGTCCATGATTAATAAAGACGCAGAATTGTTTTAAGGTCTTCCCTTATCACCTGCTCTCTGGTTAAGAAGGTGCAGTAACATCTCCACTTCTTGAAAAGACCGAAGAGGGTCTAAATACGGCAGTGCATGACAGTACGGTACAATGACTGGCCGGCCGCTAGCTGGAAAACCTTGAATCGGGTTGTTAAAACTGCACAGTACATCACTGGTGTTCAGCTAAGAGCTATTGCTAACATTTATCTTAAACACTGTGTGAGAAGAAGTCTGACCATCCTGGCCACAAACTGTTCACCAATCTGTGTATAAGGGAGGTGCTACAGGTGCACAGGCTCAAGGACTCAACTAACAGCCTCCTTTATAACGGGAAACACACCGTTTCCTCCCGTTACAACACGCTGACAGAATATCTCTGTAAGCAGACGACCCACTTCCTTCATGTTCAGCTGCTGTTCACTCCCACAGAGAGAGAGATGTCTGGAGGTGCCAACACATGACAGATGCAGCATGGGAACGCTTCTGCACTCGTTATAAACCTGTCCAAGTTTCACTTTAAAAACACATCACCACCGCCTCCTCTTTCCTCACCTACACACTTGTGACGACAGTGACAGAGACGATGCTCCTGTCTCCTCACAGACCTGGAGGAGCTGATGATCCGGTTTTTTATCACTTTTCATCCACACTAGCAAAGTGACTTGAGTGATGAAATGTTGGTTAGCTATTGGGGGGCTTGCCATGAAATTTGGTACAGATATCCATGATCCCCAGAGGATGTAATCTCCAGACTCTGTTCATATTATGAGTTGTCATATAGTACCACTGGCAGGTCACATTTTCCACTTGACCAACATTTGTGGTCCAGCCAAGATACGTCTTAAACTACTATGACAAAAGTTTAATGCTAACACAGTGACGTTATTATGCTAACATGCCAGCTTTAGCATCTTACATGGAATGCCAAAACAGCCAGCTGCATATGACATTGTTTCCTAAGTAAGCCAACGCACTTACTTTGTTTTGATGTCAAACGTCAGGATACACCACTGTCATATTTTACATCATTTTAGCCTCTTTCAGCTCCTTGTTTTGGTTGTACAGCACATTTACTGTTTGGTTCATGTTAATCATGAGAAACAAGAAAAATGTAAACATTTAAAAGACAAATATTTCTTCAACTCGTGTTGTACCTGATGCTATAATTAATATTTCAAGGAACCCTGTTGAAAACAACATAAATTAATTTACAAAATCTAAATCCCCTGCTGAAATGAACACAGTGCGACAGTAAATGTTTGGACGGTGTGTTCGGGTGCGGCTGTAAAGTGGAGTCTCCCCTCTCAGCTGCTCTGACAGTCAGACACTGGGCTCAGTGTTGGAGACTCAGAGCCTCCTACTGTCTGCATCCAGATGGACAGGAAGACACCCTGGGTCAAAGTCTGGCCTAACACCTGCTGCACGAACACACACACACACACACACACACACACACACACACACACACACACACACACTTCATTCCAAATGCAGAGATCCCTGTTTGCACGGCTCTCTCTAACATACGACACACATATTATGATAAAGGGTAACTGATTATAAACGATCGACTAATCGATTAATTGAATTTAACTGCCTATTTCAATGATATAAAATTCAATACTCCAATAGTCCTAACACCTATTTCAAAACAAATTCAGCTGGGGAACAAACGTTGAGAACACGCAACATGAGCTTTAGCATATTTTCCTTCAACTTTCCCTGAATGAGACGGGTAATAGATCCTAGATGTTCCCTGTTTAGCTAACCAGTCTAAGAGTCTACAGCCAGCAGCTCTGTGAGGTTGTACTTCAGCTACTTGCTAACTTTAGCATGCTAACATGCTTAAATATAGGTATAATGTTTACCATGTTCACCATCTTGGTTTAGTGTGTTAGCATGCTATGCTGTTGCTAATTTGCATAAACACAAAGCCTAGAACTTCAGTTTTTTCTCGGTGTCACTCATAGATAAAGATATTTACATCAGAATACATTCGATTAGATAAATCTAAAAGAATCTCTTGCATTATTGCACCAGCTGGAGATAAAAATAGGACACATGTAGTATGTGTATTGTATATGTATGAGTATTGATGAAACAGTTTGTTGAACGTGCAGACGTATTAAAGGCAAATTATAATGAATTAAAGTACAAACAAAGATTAGGGAGGCGATGTGACCCGGAACAATGAGAGGCATCAGATCAGGCTAATGAGATGGAGAGATCGAACCATAAAAATTGGTAATCTGCGACAGACGCAGTAGTGAATGGTTGTGTGTGTGTGTGTGTGTGAATACTAAATCCTTATCCCCTGATTACTATGCAGCTGCTGACTTTTCCACCCCAGCTTTGAAGTGAGTAGCTCCAGAGGAGAAAAGGGAGCACTTTGATGTGCACATTAGATTAGGATGGAAAAAAAGAAGAAGACGACGACACACAGCAGCAGCAGCGGCGGCGGCGGCGGCGGCGGTTAAGGCCACGTTGTTACCGCTCATTAACGAGATACGAGAGATGGTGAAGAGGACGAACACGGCGCTTTGTAGATTCGTCTTTCTTCTTTTTTAGCGATGAATAAAAGGAGCGCCTGCTGTCTCTCTCAGTTCGTTGTAAGGTCACTCATTAACGTGGGTAATTAGTTTCAGGACTGTGTATGTGTGTGTGTGTGTGTGTTCTGGCTCTTTGCCTACAGATTATTACTATAACACACAGCTGAATGCTCTGTCCTCAGTCTTAGTTTAATCAACTGAGAGGCCTGGTGGATCCAGGAAGATTATCCCTCTGTAGTAATAAGTCTGGATGTGACTGAGACCACGTCCATGCTTATTTAGACACTTGTTTTTTTTTCCTCTCTGTTTTGGACTTCTCTCCTCACTGAACAGGCGTTTTTTTTTTTTTCCACTCCCACAGAAAAATCTGAAAATGTTGGTCTCGTGTCCTGCGGGAGTGAAAAACAAAGCTTTTCCAAAACAATGACGTCCGCCTGTTCAGACGGGACTGGATGTTAAGAAGCAGACTTCTTCTCACTTTCAGGTTCTTCTGTTGTTGAATGACAGTTTATCCATAAGTCCTTATTGATTTGATCCTTTCAGATAACATCAATTACAGCCAAGATATGAAACTAATATTGAGGTCTGGCTCGCAGTCCAGTTCATCCCAAAGTATCAAACTGTCTGTTTAGTTTGTTTACCGTTACAGCACTAAGGTGCAATCCCTTTTGAAATGAGCAGTAGTGAGGGAAAGAACATGAATAATTTAAAATAAATCCAACTTGAATAAGATGAGTAACACGTTGACATGAGCCAAACAGAGTTGTGAAGTAAGAGGAGCCACTGGTCCCACTCTGAAATCCCATTTAAATGCATCTTTCAATCATCGACCCATATCATATCCAATGTTCATAGAAACATAGAAACACAGGTCTCTTCTGTATAAAGTCCTACAGGTTTATGTTATGGCCACCAGTTTTAATTACTTCAACTTGACCTCTGAGAAATACCTCATTTTGGCCTGACAGACGGCTCGAAACACTACAATACCCATGAACATCTGCGGTCGTTGCTACGGAGAAGAAGCCAGTCAGAAGTGTGAATCAGAGCTGTAGCAAATTCAAAAGGCTTTGTTGCTGTATTTGGGAAAAAAAACACAGCACCATCGTTACTGAGTTCATCCAAAATTTACTTTTCTCAAGAGTGGAAAGTTTAGCTTCCGCGCAATATCCACCGTTATTGGATGTTTCTTGCTGAAATGCACCTTGGGAGTTGTAGTTACCCTCTCATCTTATGTTTTTATGTCCACAGGCTTCTTGTATCGAACCTTTTTATCAAAGAACCAGATATCCAAACCGTGGAAAGTGCTCCATCTGTCAGTCACCTCACATGTTCTATGGAAAATATAAATAGTTCGTGTTAGTGACTTTTACTTCCGGAACCAGAGGCACCCGAAATGTCTCCTCCCACTTCACAACTCTGTTGGAGGCCTTTTCTGTCAGACGCCAACTGACGATCTGATTACATCCTGAAGATATTATGCTGATCTTACATTAAAAACCAAAACCGAAAGAACCATTAGACCATTATACTGGTCTCTGTTGAACTCCAGAGCTGACGAGACGTTCACTGACCCCGCTACACTAAACACACAAACAGTCAAGCTGTTGTCGGGACGGGAGGTCGAATCAACCTAGAAACATCAGCACATCATGTTTTCAGTCTGACTCAAACCCACTGACCGCAAGGTAAACGCTCACACACACACACACACACACACACACACACACACACACACACACACACACCTGAAAATCATAGTTTCCCTGGAAACAGCCCAGTGGCTCTATTAAGGTATAATGAGTGTGCCTTTTCCCACCCACATGTAAGACGGTCTCATGTTACCATGGCGCTGTCTGTCTGTTCGTCCTGATTGGCCAGGAGGACGAGAGCATCTCAGGGTTGAGATGAAGAGATGATGAATAAAAGAAAAAACACAACAACTCAGAGAGAAGCTCAAAGTATAAGAAAGGCCGAAAACTGCCATTGACTGTTCACTGAATATACAGACGGGTGCTGGTGCTGCTTTCATGCAACCCCAAAAAATGACTTTTATATAGTAATTAGAAAACACATGATTAGAAATGTAATTACCTCAATTACATTTTTAAAAAATTCAAAGGAATCACTGACAACTGTATCTGTTAAAGCAGCATGAATAAAGATGTTATAGTTATGTTTAGACTCCTCACAACACTTAGTTAAGGTTAGATAAAGTCCTTGGTCTTGGTTAAATATTGACCCGAAACATAAACATGTTTATTTTTTCAATAGTTAACCAAAACCACCATCTTTCGTTCACATTTCATTCACTTTAACCAAAGTGTCACACACATATCTTTTATGATTCAAGATGAATCTCTCTGTTGTATTTGTTCCTCTTTGGACACTTTGATATTGGTCACAAGCACACACTTAAGTTAAACATAATTTAAAACCTGATTGGAATGAGTCCATTCTGTCATTTAGGTATTATTAATAATAAGTTCACTCTTCAAAACAAATCTTCATATTATATTTCATCTATATTTTATTAGTATTTTTATATTTATTTTTAATTTGATGACCCTGTTCAGTATTTGTTATTTACCCTCAGATATCAATATTGTATTTGCCCAAAACATCCAGTATTCTATTTAAAATCAGCCACTGGCACATATTGCTGAATTAGTAAGGAAGTATTTTATTATCTATTTGATATATAATTTATCTTCCCTTGCCAAGGAAATGAGACTTTTTAAATTTTCACATGTCTATGTAAAAAGCACTTGTTTTTCCCCCTCTGAGGCCGCAGTTAAAGCTGATAGGAAGTGAATTAAACTTATAATTCACAGTAACACCACCACCATCTGTCCATCTATCCATCAATTCAAAAATACTGATCAGAGAAACTGAGGGAGCAGAGCACTTGTAGCTCCATCACCAGAAAACAAAGCTTTACAACACTGATGTTGAGGCGCCACCTGCTGGTTACAGGCTGCATTTCTACTGTGCGACACCTGCCGTGACGTCACTGATGGAGGTGAGCTGAGGAAGTTCGAACCCACGAAGCCCAAATTAATTCTGAACGTGCAGAAAACACTGGATTCATCCTTTAAACGTCCAACAGGTCTTAAAACGCATCACATGACATAACACGGCAAAATTAACTTTGGCAAAACTGATTGTTATGAATCTAAAAATGAAAAAGGACATTTCTCACTTAGGTTACATGATAACAGGAGCTTGAATAAAACTGCAAGACTATTGCCAGAAAGATAACCCTGCTGAGGATTTAAAGCTTCACAAGTACACATGCGGGATCAGACTGGCTCCGCTGCTTCAGGTCTCTCTTGAATTTAATGAAGGTTATAACAACATGACCTTATTTTGCTGCTTAGCTTCCAAACTTGCACAAGCGAGACAGAGGTTAGATTTACGTTTTATTGTCTGTATTTTCAAACAGCATGTTTTCACTTAACTTAACAAGAACAACGTGGCTTTCAGGATGAGGACTAACAGATGTAACACTATCTCAGATAACAAGTGTGGCTGAGCTTGTTGGAAATCCATAAAGAGCGGGACAGAGCTCAAACCACAGCTCCATGTACGCAGCTTCATCATGTGGAGAAACACAAAGCTTATAGCTGCTAAGCTATGATTGAACATTCACTGAATACGGTCAGTTATTCTCCTCTTCTCATAAACCAATGTTACAGAACATAAACACCGAATGTCTCAGCGACAAAACCTTTTCAAACTATTGAAGCGCTTTCTGAAGCACTTGTAGCCGGGTTTCCATCCAAATGTAGCGCACATTTTAACCAAATTCTCCCACCTCCTCCAAGTGTAAAAACTTTTTGGGATATTTAAAGTTGTTTTTTTTCTTTTCAGTGTTTCCATGTTTGTGTCCAAATGCTGATAAAAACACAATCTGTGATGCAATGTTTTGAAACAGCAGCTTCACAGGTCTGAAACAACGTCTGTGTCTCTGTATTGTAAAACTCCCAGTGAATAACAGCAGGTGGAACTAAACAATCAAGACAACAGAAGCTGGGTTCAGTCACCATGCAGCATTTTCTAGTTTTCAGGAATAAGGAATAAAATGCTCACATCCTCCTTTTGTCGACCTGGTAGTCTCAGTAGTTCCTCCTTCGCTGGCCATGTTTTCACCTCCTTTCTATTCACTCCTTCTTCTCCCCTTTCCTCCCCAAAGTACTATAATTCCCACACAAGCAGAGAACAGACTTGACCTCTCTCCTAAACCCTCTCCTTCATCCCTCTGTTCTTCTTGTCTTTTCAATGAAATGATCCAGTCTGACCTGTTCTGTGTCCTGTGTGAGCCGTCAATCAGCACAGCTTTCCTGCCTCCCACTGGGCGAGGCAGACGTCGCTTCCTGAACACCACCAAGACACAACAACGCAGAGGAAGGCGCAGAAAGTGACCCGCTACACCCTGCAGGGTCGGACAATAAGGGCCAGAGCTGCTAAAATGAAGTATTTGCTATCAAAATTTGGAACGTTTCTGATTTGCAGGCACTCTTTGGTGCCATTAGCAAAATCAAAGAGTATATGTGCAACCAGAAAAACTTCCCTCGCAGTCACAAAGCCTATAGAAAATGATTCTGCAGCTCTGTGGAGCTTTTTAGCCTCTTTTAGCTCATAGTTTTGGTTTTACAGCACATTTATTGTGTAGTTAAACCTGCAATAACTGATTTTTTTGGCCACTTGGGGGCAGTGCAAACAAGTTGCCAACACAATGTTGACATATCATCACCTTTTAAGTTGATATGGTGAACTTGTTAGCAAACAGCGAATTATACCGCAGTTACAGAGCAACATGGTCCTTCATGTGGAGTCGTGTTTGTGTCTCCTGATGAATGAAGTCCAGTCTTCTCTCTCTGTTGGCTCTGTTTCTGGTCTCCACCACCTCCTGAGGGAAACAACTGGCTCTTTAGCTGCTAAATGCTGCACTACGTTCAGCAGCTCATATCTAACTGTGTCTGTCTAGCTGTCTATGAAGCTAACACAATAACTTCATATGGTGATAATATGTCAGGGTTTAGTGCTTCTCATCTTGTTGTGGAGTTCTAATGCCCCCTAGTGGATAGTTTTAACTGTTTGACTTCACCCACTGTCATTTTAACTTATTCAATTTAAATATCAAGCCCTCTGAGAAATCTTTATGTGACTCCTCTCAGCCTGTAGAGCAAAGTGAGAGTGAAATGACTCTGGTTTCCCGTCAGGCTGGATGGAAAGCAGGCCCAGTGCTCAAATAAACAGGAACAAACATGGATTTCAAGGCGGTTTCAATTTCCTGATACAACTAATCACAACACACACACACATAAACACACAGCAGCATTAAATATTACTCATGGGTCCCAATTGAGAGTGCTCTCCTCTCGCCAGCCAGCAGTCTGGGCCCACAGCGGGGAGGAGAGAGCCATGAATTAGACATCGAATCAGTCTGTAACTAGGCCACAATAACCAGAAACAGCATCACACACACACGGCTGCCTGCTTCCTACTGTTTAATGGAGCACACTGAGGAGTTATCTGATGCTGTTTTACATTTCTCTCAACAACACATAACCCATAAGAGGTTATGTGTATATGTGCTGTAAGCCATATCCAACTGTTTGCGACATTTGTCTTAGTGGGCGACCTGGTGTTTACTTTTGGTATTGATTTTCCTCTTTGATGGATGGTTTCAAATTATTTTTCCCTATAGAGGTGAGGCCTAAAGCCTCAGTCACACCAGCATTTAAAACTGCTGAATCCTATGGGAAATAAATCAGTTCATTTTAATGGAGTCCGTGGGATCAGTGGACTCTCTCACGGGGGCAAAGTCAACCTGAGAAAATCTTTTTGGTCGAACATTTGGTGAAAGGGAAGCTGCAGACACCAAAACAGGAGGAGCCTTCGTAGCTTATTAGCCGTGTCGCACTGTTCAATTTAATTTAGTCTCCTCTGTTAAACTTTGCAGGCAGTTATGAGACAGGAGTCTCTGAACATGTTTCCTGAATAGACTGTAAACTTATTGTCCAGTTAGCTTGCATGTTCCCAGCTGGCTAGCGTGTTAGCAGTTAGCTCACCAGCTACAATAGCTCACTAGCTAGTAGCTGCAAGTAGTCACTACGTCACCAAACCTCTGGAAAAACACATTTCGCAGACACGTGGATTAATGTCGTCTGTCCATCAAATACTTGGATCTCGACCGTCAACATCAGGACATCTTTCAACATCTTGTACACTAGAAATATAAAATTGAGCCTTGTTTTCATTACAGACACATGAAACACACGCATGTAAATATAAACAGAAAAACATTAGAGCTGAAACAATTAGTCAATGAGTTAGTTGCTACTGAAAATGTATTTATCAATTAATCATTTGCATCATCTGTCAAGAACAAATGCCAAACCTTTGCTGATTATGTGTTCTTAAATATGAAGATTTGCTTGCGTTTGTAATTTTATAACATTGTAGGTAGAATAACTCGTTGATAAAATAAGCTGTAATCACTGGACTGGCATTTTGATTGAAGACTTCATCGTATATATGAAGTGACATATGAAGTAACTCATGAATGTTTTTAACACTCTTTCATTCAATATTTTACAGAATATAAAAATGACGCCTTTTACACTCTTTTAGCTCATATTTTTGGTTTTACAGCACATTTCCTGTCTGGTTCAGGGTCAGTGTTTCCAGCAGCTGTATCCTGTCCCACCTGCAGTCACCTGATCCTCTACCTGCCTCCCTTTACGCTTTAGACTTGTTTACCTTTTGTTGTTTACCTGCCTGTTGTCTGAGTTTGCTCTGCCTTCTGACCAATAAACGTCATCTTAATCCCACCTGACCTGTCTGCCAGGTTTACCTGTAAATTCACACCTTGGTACACGAGGCGTCGGAGTGACATCCGTCAAACGTTTGTCTCTGTTGTTTTTGTTATATAAGAAACATGTACAGACAGCACAACTACAGGTTTATCTACACTAGAATGATATCAGTGGTGGAAGAGGAACTAAAAAACCAAAAATACAGTCCTGCATTCAAAATCTTAAAGGGCCTCGCCACCTGTTCCACACATTAGTGAATTAGTGAACTCATCTACTACGACATGACTACTGAGTCTGTGTTGTTTCATGTCCTCTGCGGTTCTGGAGGAGCTTCGTCAAGTCCCTGATGATGTCATAGTGATGTCATCAGGGTTATCTATCCATCTATCAGCTTAGATGTGGATGTTTTTAACAGAAGGTTAACGGTTAACTGGAGGTGTGGGTGCTTACCACGCAAGGAGAATCTAATTAAAGATGTTATTGAGTTGCATTATGGAAAATGTAGGATCCAGTGTTTTTGGAGTTTGGCTTCCGCTCCTTCAAGTCTTTTTCAGGGAAGATGTTTTTACGAGGCGTCACAGCAGGAAAAGCACAGGTGTAAATAATGAAATGAATGACGGCTGTGGAGACCCCTGCTTATGATTCACCTCACTGTTAGCTGAACAGGTTGGACATCACTGTCTGTCCCTCTCCTCCTGCAGGCAGCCCCTCAGGTTATGTGATGGCGTTAGTTCCGCACCCCCACGTGTTTTGACGTTTTGTTATGTATATAATTTAGTTGATTTTGTCAAATAAATGACTTTATCTAATCTTTTAAAACTCCCACTTTGTCATGGCCTTAACAGCCAGGTTGTGACATGGCTGAATTACATTTACTGTCACCATAATCACTGTGATGAATTGCAAAAACAATTTGATCCCGGACAGGAATCAATAATTTGGTACAGCAGATACAAAAATAGGTTTCCATGAAGTGGCCATGATGAGGCAACTATCAACTCTCCAGTGAGTACCACAATACACTCTGAGCCCCTGCAGGAATACTGAACGAACATCATACATATTTCTTTGTTTGGAGACTGATAAAGGCCCCAACATGTCAATAATATGGCTAAAATGCAGAAAAATAACAGTATGGAGTAAAAAGAGAATAAATTGGCCTACACATCCTGTCGCTCTCATTCAGCCAAACCCCAAAAAGAAACCAGGAGAGCCTGTAAACAGCATCCATCCCCCCGCTGACACGGGAAATATCAACATTAGAGGCGGCCACACGGTGCGGAGACGGTCGTACTTACTGTCCGTGGCCATGGCTGCGGCTCTGTCCCTCAGACTGACGGCGGAACCGAGTGTGTGATCGGCGGAGCAGAGGCAGCAGCGTCCCCGCCGATCCTCATCCTTCAGACCCGCAAATCTGCAGCCACACAGCGCGGTGAACGATGATCCCTTCACGGACTGTAGGAAACAGCCACACTCAATAGGTTTACACTCATGTCGTTTTCTGAATTCGGTCATTCAAACCTTCAAGTTTTTATTATTTTTCCGTTTGAATTAGTCATTTGTGCATAGTTCTCAAAATTACTTGCTCAAATTGACCCAATTTAGGAAAGAAAAGGCGAACTTTTACCTTTAAGGCACATAGCCCATGGTCATTGAACTTGTTGTGCATCAGTACTGCGCTATGAAGCCTACAAATCGTTAACTAAGCTATTTATTTAGTTAAATCTGAGTTAAGACCAAAATCTGACTTGTTTACAACTTAACACTTTGTTTAAACATAGAAACATTTGCAATACACATTTCAAAGAAAGCAGCTAAAGACAAAACAGTCAAAGCAAGAGAGCCAAATTCAATTTAAGCTAGCTGACGTTAGCTGGTGAGATTGCCACAGCTAGCCTCGGCAAATTAAACTAAAATAACTTACTTACTTCCCCTTTGGCTGTTTCCCGTATTTGAAATATATAAATTTTAATATCACCATAGTAATTTATCCCACATAAGTACTAATGTTAGTTAAATCCAGTGGCCGGCTGGTTGTCTACAGGCTAACGCTTGGCTAGTAAACTAGCTCACTTAGCTTAGCAGAGCTTAGCTTTAGTGGAAATCATAATGTGGCATGGATACGCTATTTTTAAATCACATATTTTCAGACATCATAAAAACATACTGACAAGCAATTACTGTTAAAAGTAGATGGAAATGAAATGGCAGAAGTGGAGCGAGGACTTCACTGGAGCTGAGGAGGCCAAACAATGAGAAAGAGCTCCAGACTGAAGCACACAACAGTGTGTGTACAGGGACGTCTGAGACAATTATTTAGTCTGAATGTCACACAAGAGACGGACAAAACTAATGACTGTAAAAAATAGGTTTTATATAAAACAGTGAAACTTTATAAAATATTTAAACACCAGAAACTAAAATGTGGGGCAAGCTGCAGAAAGAGAAATCCAATATTAACTGACGGACTTCATGAGGAAAAGGTTCATCGTCATCGTCTTTTATCCTGCTAAACTTTGTCAAAGTGTGCAAAGTGTACAGACACAAGCTATTCTTCCTTCCAGGGTCAAATTTCAACAAGTGAAAAGTTAAATGGTTTTAAGATTACAAAAAGGAAAACTGGGAATTTCTTCAGCGTTGTTGATCAAGGTGTTAACATTTTACAAACAGAAACAGAATCAGAGCAATATTTTTTTCTTAACAGAGCTGTCTGTATGTTGAAGACTCAGCCATTATAAGACTCATTAAAAAATAAATTACAACATTTTAAAATGTTCTATGATGCAAAACTGGTAGAACATTCAAGATTATAGAAAATTCATAACAAAAACAAAATGATATTAACATTTTAAAACAAACTTCAAAATGTACTGAACAGCAGCTCCAGCCAGGATGAAGGTCGACTCCTGCGTTGTCTTCATCACCACTTGAATTTTGTGGACTTTCTTGGTTTTCCTGATGGAGGAAAAAGAAAACAACATCAGAAAAGGAAACAAGCAAGTAAACCAATGTGTGAACATGAAAAAACTCTTGACAGTCTGAAGAAAAATACGATTATTTTGCTATTTACAGTAAAATGTGTTGGATGTTGAGTTGGCATGAAGAAAAATTCATTCTGGTCAATGTTTTATAGCCAAAAAGGCGGCGTTGCTCTACTGGGTTGGACGGCAAGTTCGTCTAGAGTGACTCATCTTGACTATCAGACCAGGAACCATGTTAGCAAACCACAGTGGACGGAAAACAGAGCAGAGGACAGTGTACAAACTAATGCAGTAAGTGTAAAAGAAAGGTGTGTAGCTGCTGGTTGTGTACCTTCAGGGACGAAGTCCAGAGTGGTGAGACGATTGATCTGAGTGGTTGCTGTGGCTTCTTTCCACATGTCACCTGTCAGGAAGGGAGTTTCAGGAAGTGAGGATTATTTCACAAAACATGAAAGATAAAAGAAAAAATCCCCCTCAGCCTGCCGCATCCTCGTCTACTGTAGGAGACGACTCTTCAGAGACATTTCAGCTATGTTTTTTATTCAGCGATGAACACATTTCAATTCAGTCACGTATGACCCTGCAAATCAGTCAGAAACTATATTTTGTGATGTCAGTTATAATTATATCATTTCAATTTTCCCTACAACATTTAGGCCAATACTTTATTATTATTATTATTATTATTATGATTCTAATCATTAACCACATGATTAAATGATGAGTTTACAGGCAGAATTTCAACAAATGCAGTATTTACAGTAGTACAGTATTTGGCTCATGTGCATTCAAAGGTCTGACTGATCTGTAAACAGTTTCACCACAGGTTTGCTGTGCATGTATGGATGAATGCTTGTCAAACATGCAGAAACTAATATTTTACATTCTGTTATGTCAAGTGAGAGGACATCAATGAAAAGTGATGGCAGTGGTAACTTGTGATTTTGAGTTGAGATGAAGGAAATAAACATTTAAGACAAGTAACAAGCATCTATAGTCGTATCAAAAACCAGATTTACAGGTGTGAACGAGCAGAAAACAAAACTCGACTTGTCTTTGCCTGATTTGTATTCAGGTCTAATCTTTATCTACTGTGGGTGTGAAAGCTGTAGAAGTGGATTTACCTGAGACACGTATGTTCTGGTTGGTTCTGGCTTTGAGTGACGGTTTACTTCTTCTGGAGTAACCTGACGGGTTGGAGGGTCCAGACTCGCTACTCGTGAAATCCACCTCCACCTGACGATGACGCCGGGACTTGGAGGCCTGAGAGACGCATATATAGGTTATTGTTTTGCATCCTGCATCGTGATGATTTGAAAGGAACAAATTTAACATAAAATCCATAACATGACACACAAACCTCTGCTGCCTCTCCGTATGCTTTTGATTTGATGGAGGCGAGGAGCTCAGCCCTGGTGGAGCACTGTGGACATAAAACAGGCAGGCAGTCAACAGCGCCACCCTCCGGACAAACTTATTATTACAACTTTAAGGTAAAAACTGAAGGATTTCAGTTTATGGATCCCGCAAGAGACATGAGGTGTATCAGAGACGCTTTAAACCCTTCAGCGGTGATGACCTCAAACTTCAGACTCAAGTCTGATGAAGAGTAACTCACCTCCTGCTGAGACGACGTCCCCTCACCGCTGTCTTCATCTTCATCAATCCCATCCTGACAAGACAAGACACGTGTCATCACATAAACAGTAGAAAAAGACCAGAATGTATAAAGAGAAAACACATGTAAAACCATGAAAATAACCACATTATCTCTTGTACTTTGCAAACTGGGAGGAGCACCTTTCTTTATTACTGTACGTATTTTATTTTTAAGGAAAAACAAAACACAACTTCATTTTAACAAAGACCTGTAGAAAAGTCTCACCTTCCTTTGCTGCCACTTGTAGAAATCCACCACAGTGCTGCGTAGCTGAGGGACGAGGTCTTCACGTGTCAGGTTGACGGACGAAACATCCCGTTCTGACGCCGAAAAGACAGAAGTCTTCAGCTTTTCATAGATCTCATGAATGTTGGACAATTCCTGCAAGAAGACAAACAGCACAACTCAATACTTCTGATTCTAAAACCTCCTATTAAAGTGTTTGAGTCGAGGGGGCCTCTGCTCACCTCCAGCAGCTCGATGTTGATCAGCTTCTGTGGACGAGACGCTCGCTCTATGAACTCCTCACACAACACCGACCTCTCCACCTTCCTCTTCTTCTTGAACACAAGCTGGCAGGAGAGGAAGAGGAGGAGGGACAGACAAAGGAGAAGCACAAAGAGGAGAGAGGGGAGTGTGAATTTACAAGCTAGCTCTTACAAGGATTTGATTGGCTGGGCTGCTAAGAGGAGACTTGGAGGGAGTCAAACTGGGACATAATATGAAATATAACATAATATTCCTACATTAAATGATATTTAGGGGTTTAAATGAATATGACATCTTTGTGTTGGTGTAAAGTGGGCAGCTCACCAGACTGGGCATGGCGGTGAAGTGGAAAGCTTTGTGGAACATCAGCTGTTGGAAGATGTAAATGGCGTCGAGGTGCTGAGCGTCCATAGCGTCTTTCTCAAACTTCTTCACGTCCTCCCAGTCCTTCAGCGCCAGACGGATCTGCAGCCAGAAACACAAGATGAACTTTTCATCAACTTTATTTCAAGTAGGGCTTTCTTTAATGTACGGCCGACCCTTTAAAGAGCAGTGTTGTGTTCCTGACCTGCTCTGAGGGCGAGGCGGTCTGACACTGATACAAGCTGTACAGCAGATAAAGTCCTCCCACTCTGATCTGGAAGCTGAACGGAGGCAGGAAGAAGCTGCAGGCTGTGTCCAGAACCAGACGACTGAACGCTCGCTTCTCTTGCTTCACAGTGCCACTGCAAAACAATAAACTTCATTGTTAAAATGCAGCCATTCTCTTTCATTACTGATGAAAATATTTAGGAGCTTGTTTGCTGCATGTACTGGAGAGGAACTGTCATAATTACAGCTCAGTAAGAAATCTGTTTATGATTTATAGTCTCATAATTAGGTTCAATTTCTCAAATATGTACAAGAAAATTATAATAACGAGAAACATTCAAGCAACCTAATATCTTGTACTTGTAAATAATACATCACACTTATGAGGATAAAATGTCACTTTAAAAAACTATGAAAATGAGATAAGAATAATAAGAATAGGACAAAAAGTAAAATGTATATGTAATGTTCTGAAATGATTAGTCGGTTGACAGAAAGTGACTCATCAACAATTATGATATTTGATTAATTGTTAGAAAAATGACAAACATTTGCTGGCTCTCATCTAAAATGTGAGGATTTGCTAATTTTCTATGTTTTCTATCATTTTAAATTGAATATTTCGGGGTTTTCAACTGTTTTAAAACTAAATTTTGCTGACGTTTTCTGGACCAAACGATTAATTGATTAATCATCAAAATAATCTAAGCAGATGAATCTATAATGAAAACAATCATTAGTTGCAGTTGCTCACCACATTGTAAACACCATATGGTAAAAGTAATATAGTAATGAAGTGTATTTGTATGTAAGATATATACGAAGTAAGATGATGTAGAATATATAACAGTAGTTAACGCATATGTGCGTGTCATATTTGATTTTGTCGTACATTTAAAAAGATAAGTGGACACAGTTTGTAGTCACAAAACCAGTGACTTGACTCATCAAGACTCCAAATAAGAGAAAATAAACAACATTGTGGTTGTCAATAATAGTGATATTTTTTTAAAGGTAAACTTACTAGAAAATCTGTGAGAACTTCATCTCCCTCCATATTTTGGAGAAAACCTCGAAGCGGACAGACTCAGTTCGCTGGAAGCGGCTCAGCAGCTCCTCACAGTCTGATTTCACTTGTTTCCGACAGAAATCCATCTCAGTGCTGCTTCCTCAGACGGAAGAACGTTAAAAAACTATCAGCGATTCGATTTCACCCATTTTCAACCAGAAAACGGCTCTAAGTGAGCTACAAACACGTAATAACACGGGACATATCCATGGTGTAAACACACCACTCAACAACGACCGTCGACGGTTTAACGCGTCATCAGTACCCGACGTCTTCGCCAGCGCTAGTGATGCCTTTAGGTACCGTCGTGAATTAATATTCCTTGTGTACACATACACGTATAACTATGTCCTCCCCCTAATATCTATTCAAAACATTTTACGGTGATATTGACTCGTTTCTTTTTCAGATATTAGTGTCAAAATTGTATTTTAATGTAGTAACAATAAAATCATGACTAAAAGAAAATATTTGTTGTTTTTTAAAGATGTATGTAAAATACAATAAGATGAGAAATATTTATTTTGACAATAAAACGTTTTGATCTGATAACCAATCTGAAAAAATTACAATAATATTAGATTGTACCAATTCTTGGCAAAATGGATGACTATATTAATGTACCTTTAATTATTAATTTAATCATGCACCATTAACAACTAACCCCTTGATAATATAACAGAACAGAACTATCAAAATATCTCTGCATAAAATAATCATACCTCAGCATATTATAATCATCGTGTATCAAACCAACAATAGCAACAATTAATTACACATTATTGTACTTTGTAATAATTGTGTAAAAATGCATTTGTTTCAGAGGGACGTTTACCGATTTCAAGAGGTGTTCCTGAACGCACCACACGGATATGCGTGACTCACGTCCTGCGGAAGTAAACAATCCGCAGCTGACGTGGAGCAGCAGACCTTCAGCAGCAGCTGGACAGACTGGACCAACTGGAACTGAATTCGCGGGTTTAGAGAAACATTTGTCGCTTCAGTCGCTGTCTAGTTTTAACATTTCTTAAATGGACTCTGTTGGCGTCGTCTAAGCTCCCGGGAGAACTAACGGCCATCGTTAAACTCGTCGTTCGAAAGTAAAATGGCGGCAGCGGAGGAGGCCAGCAGACCGTTCGCCGGGCTGTCAGACGTCTCTATCTCGGAAGACATCCCGGTGGAGGGAGACATCTCTGTACCCGTCGGCTCCTCCAGGCGGGACGATGAGTTCTCCACGCTGGACGAGCCGGTGAAGGAGACCATTTTGCGGGACCTGCGGGCGGTGGGGAACAAGTTCATCCACGTCCTGTACCCGAAGCGGAGCTCGGCTCTGCTGCGGGACTGGGACCTGTGGGGCCCGCTGCTGCTCTGCGTGACGCTGGCCCTGCTGCTGCAGGGTGGCGCGGCTGACAGCGACGACCAGGGGGGGCCGCAGTTCGCTGAGGTACTGACTCTTATCTTAACTATTCATATCACCAGGTGTTTATTATTATCTATTAATATTATTCATTATTTTTGGTATTTATGTTCTAAAAGTCTGTCAACAAAGTTGATGTTCGGAGAAACGTCCATCATGGCACTGTCTTGTATCTTTGTCAAGTCTGAAGACCCAGCTAATTTCAATGGTTGCATTTATTTATATACTTAATATTTAAAGCGTTAAATCTCTCTTCTGACTCTCCACTAACTTGTTGAAGTATATGTTTTTTTTCATCCAGGTCTTCGTCATCATCTGGTTCGGCTCCATCATCATCACCCTCAACTCCAAGCTGCTGGGTGGCACCATCTCCTTCTTCCAGAGCCTGTGTGTGTTGGGATACTGCATCATGCCTCTGACGGCAGCCATGGCCGTGTGCCGGATCGTCCTGGTCGGTGGCTCGGGGACGGTCAGCTTCGCCGTGCGGCTGGTGGTGGTGACGGCATCCTTTGGCTGGTCCACCTTCGCCTCCACGGCCTTCCTCGCCGACAGCCAGCCGCCCAACCGCAAGGCGCTGGTGGTGTACCCGGTGTTCCTCTTCTACTTCGTGATCGGGTGGATGATCCTGACGTTCTCGCCGTCACAGTAGAAGAGAAACAGAAGGAATGGATCCGAGTTAAACAGACAAAGATGAGGGAGGTTTTTGTGGAGTGACAGAACTCAAACAAACACCGGTTTCTGCCTTTGAACGAAGATGAATGACTACTGAACTGACTGTGAGTGTTTCTGGGCCTCTGACAAAGCATTTAGACTCATGAGACACCAAAATAATTCAAAACTAACTCTTTCAGGTGAAGCAGTGGCTCAGACTCAGAGTCCAGTTGACGCTGTGCTGCAGACAGAGAGCCAAAAAGCTGATGAATATGTTCATATTTTCCCGGTTTGTCTCCCAGGTATGTTTACAAGCTGTGTAAAAAATAAAGTCCAGAGGCTTGTGTATGGAAGTGCTCGATGAATGTTTGAACTACCAGGGCTGTGGGTGTTTTTGAAGCCTCATACTGTCTCCAGGACAGTATGTCCTTTTCACACTACATTCTTCATTTTTAGACATTCAGCAGAAGCTTTTAAGCAGCTTGACGAAGACTCTGGCTCTAGTTGTCCCTTTTTCAACCTGTTTCTGTCCGTATTTTGGGGGTTATTTTTTATTTTTTATTAGACAGATGACAGTGGAGAGATGAGAGTGGTTTGGAATAACATCAACAACAAAGTTCTCCAGCCGTCTCAGTTTATGGTCGGCTCCTAAGGCCACCAGAGCATCGCTGATTCAGCAATCTAAAACGGGCAGAAGGCGAAGTTTATGTCAGGCGGACCTTCGCAGCCTCGTGAATGCAGAAACTATCATTTGAATTTAACCTTTTCTTCTTAAAACACCACAGAGCGACAATACAAAGCAAGACTTCACAGTGCCAGGTGCACCTTTTTATCAGCTCCACCATTTAAACTGATTGACAGTGGAGTGAAAATGGTAGACAGTGTTTTTTTTGTTAGAATATTTTTTGGATTACAAGTACAGACTACTGACTTGATGTTTATCTGGATCTCATCATGGCTGCTCACATCTCTGGTTTCAGTGACTCAAAGAGAACGATGACGTGAGAACAAAGCAGTAATTCAGTGTGATTATCAGGCGAGTTGTTTCCTCTAACGCAGGCATGTTGGCAGTCAGCTGTGCTTTTTGAGTTGTGTTCAAGTGCAACTTTCACTTTAACACGAAGTGTTTCATCAGTCAGCCTTCGTGTGTGCATGTTTTTGAGGTTGGCTCGGTGTGTCAGGCCATCGCATGAGAGGAGAAGCTCAAGTCTGTTGGCTGCAGAAACTGTTAACAAGTCAGGGCGACCTCCTTAGAGGAGGTTTAAGAGGAAGTTATGAACACAGAACATAGACAGTACCACAGTTGTCTTGTTCTGGAAAAATCCTTTATGAAACGCAGACTAGACTGGTTTGTGTTCCCTTTTCCTGCAGGTAACTGACTGATTACACCAACTCAGCTATCTAAGACGGCAGCAGTCAGGTTTGAATCTTTACGGAGCTACCGATGTTAAACAATCCTACAGGGAGATGTTATTTCTGTTTCTATAGGAACAAGAAAAGAAATGAGTGTGTGGATTTAGAGTAAGGATGATGACTTTTTGTTTTCTTTAGTTGGAAAATCGAATCTCATCGTCACAATCTTTGTCTTTACCTTCATGTTAAACCCACAGCTGCATGATCACCCTTTGACTATTTACACGCTGACCACAGCGTGTCTTGAAGTCGCCGTGGAGTTAAAACGGCATTCTGGGAAACGCAGGAAGTCAGTAACTGATGTAGACGTGGACGCAGCAGGTTGAGGAAAAGTGGGTTCATCAAAAAAGAAAATTGCAACACATCATTATAGAAAATGTCACCTGGAGAAAAGTGATCACCACAGACTGATTTTGATTCATGTGATGTCTCAGTGTGAAATATGAATCTCTGACTCTGTTCAGGCTGACTGTATGTGATCTACCAACCTGTCTGATGACCTTTGACCCCTCCTCTGTAGACACATGCTGTCAACACGTCTTCTCCATTATAAATAACCTGTTCTCGATGTTCTCTCTAATCATTAGGGCTATTGGTGTTTAATTCTTTTAATTTATATGTACTCATTTACATCAACAATTGAAAAAGATTAAAATACATTTGATCAGCTGTGATTGTATTTATAATTTCAGTCCACCTGCAGGCTCAGCTGTTTTTAATTACTTGAATCATTTCCGTACACTTGCTGTATTAAGATCATGAGGTTATTTAAAATCTTCCACAACAGCTACAAAGAAAACACTTTGATATGTTGGATCTTAATTTGTGTTTAATAGAATAACTTCCAGCATCAGAGACCAAAAGTACCTGTAACATTAAATACAGTTTTAGAGCCTGAATGGAATTAGAAGAAGAATTTAACACATTAGAGGAATAAAATGAAACACTTTTTTTACTGTAAAACCTTTTGCATGTGTAGACAACACAGTTCATAGAGTACATACCACACACACACACTTAACCTGTCCGTCTGGATTCTGTATTACAGGCATCGACTGCTGACATGTTCAACATATGAAAGAAAAGACGGGTGGACTTTATCATATGATAATAATATAACACACTGATAGGTTTGTTAATACAGTTTCCTTGTTGCAGACTGGTAACTGCTTTCAAAGAATCCTTGTAATGATGGAACAAGAAAGAAAGAAAATGTATGTGTGTATAATTTGCCCAAAAGTGTGAATCATATAGTTTGGAGGGTCAGGATTACAATCTAAGCAAGCAACAATGTTTTTGTTATTTAAGGTTAAATTCAACATGAAGACTGAAGACTACGAACAAATATTACTGTGATGATCAAACATGTCAGAAACAAACATAATTCAATTTCCTATCCGTTTTTGTTAATACAAGCTTTAGTTCTTCACTGTAGTATCATCATTGTTTCAATATGTTTAAAAAATGTAAAATACAAGAAAGTAAAAGATAAAATAAAACAAATACAATAACTAAAATAATAATAATAATAATAAAGGCATGTTAAAATAGATGCAAACATACATTTAATTAATTATGAAGGCGTTACATTTTTTAAATACCGAATTAAAATAATGTCATTTCCCATTAAATTAAATGTGTCATTATTTGTCTTGTTATTTTTTTTAAATATTCGACGTTTTAGGATAACAAACAACGTCATCACAGCGCGACGGCATCAAAACATCAGCTAGCGCTGCGTGCGGTCATCATCGTCATCGTATCCGCTGCGATAAGAGTGTTAAATGAACGCTGCCGGCATGTTATTAACATGTTGTTAGCATGTTGTTAACATGTTAATAACAGAGTGGTGTTGCCGCAGCGCCGGTCTTCATGCTCAGCTGTTATTTAGCCGCTCTCTGCGCTCCTGAAGCGGTCTGAGCTTTAGCTTCTCGCCGTGAGTTCACTGATGGAGAAGCTGCAGCAGCTTCCTCCTGAAGTTTGGGTCTATGTGTTCAGCTACCTGACCACGGAGGAGAAACACACGGTCCGCACCTGCTGCAGGTACCTGAAGAAGCTCATCGACCACCCGTCCCTGTGGAGGGCCGACACGGTGGTGCTGTCCGACCTCCGCCGCTACACCTACGGCTTCTGGGACACCCTGCAACACCGCAAGCTCACCCGGGTGGCGGTGCGACACCTGCGGCGCAAAGAGTGGCGGCGGCTCGTCAAGTTCCTCCCGTCCCTCACCGCCATCGTGTTCGTGGACGGGGGGCGGCTGTATAAGGAGAAATACCTGGACAATCTGTCGCGGTTCCCCGACTTGAGGGACTTTGGGGTGCGGAACGCCACCTGGGACGAGCCGATGCTGGGGCGGAGCCTGAGCGA
The DNA here is from genome assembly GCF_043641665.1 of Enoplosus armatus. Taxonomy (NCBI): domain Eukaryota; kingdom Metazoa; phylum Chordata; class Actinopteri; order Centrarchiformes; family Enoplosidae; genus Enoplosus; species Enoplosus armatus. The sequence goes on from NC_092194.1 coordinate 21,380,117, forward strand.
GCAGCTGCGGGAGCAGATGACTCACCTGAGCGTGTGTAACGTCCGGCTGCCCTGCACGGTGGACTTCATAAACACCGTGTCGCACCTGGTCAACCTGCGGTACCTGCTGTTCCATCAGCAGGGGGAGGGCTACGGGCTGGACACGGTGAGGCCGGTGCCCTGCAGCGTCTTCCACAACCTGCTGCTGAGCCTGAAGAAGCTCAAGCACCTGTCCTGGGGGATGAGGGGGGAGCCGCCGGAGCCGCTGCCTGATGACTACCTCAGCCCGCCGGACCCGGAGCAGCCAGGTCAGCCTGCAGTAACCTGCACCGGATCACCTGTCTGTCCTCTTTGGGGGGCAGTACTTCACCGATCAGACCAGCTGTTCTGAATGTTTTGGCCCATTAACTACAAATCACATGTACTTTATACACAGGAGCCGCCCATTAGGGCTGCAACTGATTATTATTATTATTATTATTACTTACTAGAAATGACTTCAAATAGCTGGTTTTAGTCCAAAACTCAAAGATATTTTATTTACAGGGAGATAAAACTGAGAAAAGCATCAAATCCTCACAGCTGAGCCCATGTTTGACATCAATTGATGGATTTTTTAAATAGTTGCAGATTGATTTTCTGTCGATCGACTAATCAATGATCCACTAATTGTTTCAGCTGAATAAAAAGTTGTATAACAAAGAGGATTTTATTCTGATCACCCACCTCTAAACCCTCTCCTCCTCCTCTTCCTCGGCCCTGTAGGAGCGTCCCGGTACGGCGGCCCGGCGCTGACCAGCCTGGAGCTGGTGGATTACCCAGAAACCATCCTGCCAGAGAACGCACTGAGGAGTCTGACCTCGCTCAGGTCGCTGACTGTGCGCTACAGGTACATCAGAGAGGGCATCGAGTGTCGCCTCAGGTCCTGGCTCAATCCTCTCCAGCAGCTGGAGACTCTCACCATCATCGGTGAGTCGGGCTGTTGCAGATGTTGTGTTGGCTTTGCCTCCGTGAGCCAGAAGGAGGAGAGTATTTCTTAGCCAGGTGCAGTGACTTCCTGCAGTCTGTGCTGCTTATTGGATCAACTGTTGGATTGTTGGACAACAGTGATTTCCTCCAGACAGTTTAAGGTACGTGGCTCATTTCTTTTGTGACCCCCTCCTGCTGTTTTCCGTCCTCCCAGGTGGTAATTCTCTCGCTGCCTATACGACCACCATCCCGTCCAGCGTGACCAGGCTGACACTGCGTGTGGCCATAACTCTGAAAGACATGGACTCCATCGCACCTAAAGTCCCGGCACTCGAGCACCTCGACATCGAGCAGAACCGCTCCAGCGGCAGCCTCTGCAGACGGATCCCCATGCTGTTTCCTCAGCTCAGGACGCTCAGGATACGGTGAGCTGCACAGGAAATGATTTTACAGACTGGACTCACACGAACCAGCGAGGTCTGGTTAGTGTCAAAGGGCATTCTTCTTCTCTGGATAAACAACTAAACTGCAAAGGGAACCACAGAGCTCCTATCCAGTCTCATCAGTCTGTAAAGCTGCGTGATTTAAAATCATTTTGAAGCTTCCTGTTGTCTTTATTTCTGAAACACAAACAATGTGCCATGTTTGACTTTGTTTTCTGGGCATCAAAAGTCAAATTGAAATCAAACAAGTAATCAATCAAACATTGTTAGTTGTAGTGCCACCTACCTGTGACACCTACAAGAAATGCAGGTTTACATTTACAGACTTTTAACTCTTAATGTAAATGTGTCCTTCAGTTTTATAGATATGTGGACCTGCAGTTTTATTATTCATTTCATTATTTAGGATTTGACAAGAAGCAATGATGAAGTCTGGCTTGATGTGAATCGAGGGTTTTAGGACAGAGGGTGTCAGATTAAAGCCCCTTGTGACTTGTGATATTGGGCTATGTAAATATACAATGACTTGACTTCCACAGATGTGTTTCCTTCTGTGTTCATGCAGTAAAAGTCGTACCCGTCTCCTCTCTCGTCTCTCAGGTTTTTCCGTAGAGAACCAGAGAAGGACCTGCTGAGCCTCCACCGGCTGCGACACCTGGTGCAGCTGGAGCTGCTGGTGGAGCGCTCGTTCATCCTGAGAGATTACCTGAACGGTCACCCCTGGCCCAGCCCCTGTGTGCAGGAGCTGATCAACCAGCTCCGAGAGCTGTCCGAGAACAGGATCACCGTCATCACGACGATGCGCCAGAGAAACCCGCTACGAGAGTGTGACTGTGTGTGGGAGGGGGACTGAGGAGGGGGGGGGGGGGGGGGTCAGAAAAGTGAGAAAGTTGATTTTTTTTTCTTCCTGGAAGGAGAAGAAGACGCCACCAGAGTCGGGAACAGAAGCAGTGAATCAAAAAGACATGAAAACTGCTGCTGATGGTAACAGGTGGCCACTCCATAAATGAAGCTGCTGAAGGTCTTCAGACTTTAAAACCATGAATCTTATAAAAGAGCCTCAACATGACAGTTATTGGATGATGAACACAATATTAGAGCCCTTGAAAATGAAGCACTGAAGTCCACTAGCGACCCGGGAGTCCAGGGTCCACATGAGTTGTGAGCAGCTCAGCAAAATGAATCCGCCAAGTTTTTAAAAAAGTTTTTAATGTGAAGCCTCTGCAGGAAGTGTTGAGTTACACTGATGTTAGCTTAGCATCGATCCAGAAAAACGGTTAAGTGGAAATATTGGAATTAATTAGCAACAGTGAATTTGACATTAGTGCTGTGAACATTTACATTATATTGAATTTATCATGACAGCAGACAAACATGGTTTAGTTAGAAATGTAGAAATAATATCTCCAATATAAGCCTGTCTCAAATAGAGGCCTGGTATTCAAGTGTTCTTGAATAAAAGACTTGAGCTGTTGGGAGATCAGGGTCACCCAGTTTATTTTTCTACTTGATATGAATCAGCGTCTTCTCGTTGACACGAGGATGGACAATTTGTTTTAAGTTCCCTGTTTAGTTTCATTAGTTTGAATAATGTTTCACTCGCTCGTGACGGTGAAAGCACAGCACAGACTGAAAGTGCTTGATGTCATATTATATATCACCGTCTGTCAGTAGTTGAATGAGTGAATGAAATTAGCAGCAGCTTTAAAAATCATGCAGTGTAGCAGCCATGCAAATGCAAAAAGGAGCTTTGCTGGAACGAGTGATTATTTTTGGTGGGTGGTATCAACAGTTTTAAAGGTCAGAAAGTGAAACTGCCACATTAATAATTACTGTAAATGTTATGTATTATTTACGAGGAAAGAAAACACTTTAATTTAGTCCTTTTCTGCTACTTTACTTCCTCGTACTATTTATATAATTTTATCGACTGGGTTTATTTTCATGTAAATGTTTTTCGTCATCCTGGCTCTTAAAATCAATAAGATCAGAGACATGCTGATATTGTTCCGACTGGCCGGTACGAGGCGTCTCAGGCCTGACGAGACGTCCCTCCAGCAACGGTTAACTAAAGGAAATAACAATGAGAACAAAGTAAAGCGTGACTGTACAGAAGTTAACAAAATAAACTGAGTATGATGTATGAAACAAAAGCTGCGTGTCGCCTTTCACCTGTTAGCTGATGTGTGGGTAATGTGAGTCAGCCAGCACAGGCTGCTTATTGAGGACCGTGTTGAGCTCCTGACAAACAAAACAAATGCTTTTGTTATTAATAACTCAATGAAGGCGATAAACACATTTTTTCTTACAAGAAATAGTTATTTAATATTCTTTTCTCAACTATACAATATAAACAATATGAACAAAACAAAGTCTGCTGAACTATTTGAGTATGCAGCATGTTTTACACAACAGCCGTCAACTAAATCAGTGATGATGTTCGTTTCACTTTAAGTATAACTCTGGTGACGCTGATATTCTTCTCGTCAACAAATCCCATGTGCAGACTCAAATCAATGAATGCATCTACTAACACGCACGTTGTGTGTATTCATTGCTGAAAATAGTTTGTTTACAGTGAGCAGCTGTTTTAGGGAGTTACTGTTGTTAAAGACTTGAATCTTCAGTAGGAACCAATGAGCTTTGAGCTGAGAGCCACAGACAGGAAGTCAGAAAATACTGAGAGACGGACTGACATGTTGTTGGTTTTGATCTTTTCACAGAATTTGTTGACAATAACAAAAACATAGAATAACACCAGACTGATCCTTTAAGTGCACGACATGTTAACTGCAGCAAAGACTTCAGTCTGATTTGAGCGTTTTGTACGTGACGATGAAAACATGCATGCTGATTCTGTTTGTTTGTAAAAGGCCGACTTGGATGAGAGAATCTGTTGTAACAGCACTGGAGAGAAAACATTTCAGCTGCAAATCTACCGACAGAACTTCTCCAAAGTGCCTCAAGGTTCTTTACAAAGTGGAAAATCGTATTGTTTGTAATAATGAAGACGAGAAAAGGAAACCAGTACCAAAAGCACTACTTCCACTGCAGGAAGAAGCCTTTTGAACCCAGGAACTAAACCTGAGTTTGGTCTGGAAGAACCAGGGACTACATGTTGTTCCTGTAGGACAGTTCCAGGGCTGAAACAGATGTTGCAGCAACGAGAGCTGTACATTCACAAAACAAGGAAGTTCTTTTTGTTAAATAACTTTAAAAACAAAGTTGGGCTTGCTGTCGGCTTCCTGACGAGATTAAAAAGAGCGAGAGATGAAGCGGCGGTCTAGAGGTTTGCCGATAGTTTAATGTCAGTTACGTTCTAAAGCAGAAGAATCAGCAGATTGTTGAGAGTTTTCAGCCCTTTTCATTCAATACATCCAACTCAAGCATCAGTCACACAGTGAACAGTAAATACAAACTACAGCATGATGACTTATGGTTGTGTTTCAAAAGTTGCTGTCTCTCTTAAATCATCGTCAGCGTGTAATTTTGCCTAATCTCCAAGGTTCTTCAGACGCAAGTGAAATGCAAACAGGAACGCTCAAAGGGGATTTTCAGTTCCTGAGTTTAGTTCCTCTGGTTTCTGGAACTTTTTTGGTCGAAAGGGGAAACATGTATACTTGAGAAGTTTCCTATTAATCAAGTGAAACGAAGATCTACCTGCAGGAGCCCCCTGTGAAACCAGTCGGCTCAAGAACCTGAAAAAAAGCTTGAGAAGGAGTTGTAGAAGTTGGAGTGAAAACATACGGGCCTCAGATAAGCCCAAGACGGTAAACAAGTGTTCTCAAGACAAGACTGGACTTGAGTCCTGGATTATTCCGTCCAGTCAGATGCCGTGGACGCCCCTCGTCCCACCACAACGTCCAGGTGGTCGTCAGAACTCCAGCAGGAGTGTCAGCGGCTCCAGAGAGTTCAGGACGAGCTCTTGCTTCTGTCCGTAGACCCCCTGCTCCACCTTCAGGCCTGCCTTCGTGCACTTCACTGAGCCGGACATGAACTCCCTGCAGGCGGACACCAGGTTTGCGAAGAGCTGGGCGCCCCACCACAGCTCACACCCCCCCTTGTACTGCACCTTTCTCTTGGGCAACGGCTCCCCGAGCAGGGAGTCCTGGGGGATCAACAAAACGCTGCCGGGAAGGTCGAGGACAGAGACAGAGTGCCCGCTGTCTTTTCGGAAGAGTTTGGTGGTCATGAGACTGCTGGCTGTCACAGAAAAAGACAGAAGACTCAGTTTGGTCTGAATGTTACATGGTGCTTTTTAGACTGCAACAAAATGAAGATGAATAAATTAGATTTGACCACAGTGACGCCTGCAGAGTAAAAAGACATCTTACCCATCTCATGAGTGACGTCCTCAGTGGCTCCGTGGAAGAAGCACACATACACAACCAGTCCGTCCTGGATCTGAGGACAGAGGGGCACAGTGAAGACCCAGATACTGCCGCTCATTCCTAGTTTAAAACGTGAAATCTCATCTTTTAGATATATTTAAGATAAATGAACAGATAAACACACACACACACACACACACACACCTCCGCCCACTGAGCGTCGGCCCCGTCCAGTGCTGGTCTGATCTTAACCTTCGCCTTACTGCACTGCTGGACGACCGTCCGGGCCTGGAGTCTCCTGGGCCCCCGAACGGGAGCAGGGCTGCTCATAAACACAGTTGTCAAAACATATGCACTAATATTACTAAACTACTACTAATATCATTAAGAAACATAAATGAACTAAACAGTTGTCAAGGAGGATGGTTAAAGGAAAAAAGTTAACTTTTTGGGTCAGCAGTACTTTACCTGCCCACCTCAGGAGGGGGTTTGGCTGTCTGTGTCAGGGGAGAGCCAGCGATGGTGAAGACGGGCCAGGGTTTGGTGCTCGGGGCCACCACAGGCTCCAGGCCACAGCTGGAGCTCCTCTTAGTCAGAGAGCCTGCTTCCAGGTCTCTCTTCCTCTTCACCGGGCGCTGGACGCTGCCATGGCTCCGGGTCTGTGTGGATATTTGGGACTGGGTCTGGGTCTTTAGTCCTCTGATTTGACTTGGAGGTTGAATTTGCCTGCTTGTGGCTTGTGGAAGTTTGGGTTTTGGTGGGAGCTCAGGTGGAGGATGAGACTCTATGAGAGGTTTGGTTATGTCCTGGTCTTTGACATAGTGGTGTGTTCTGGCGCTGCCCTGAGAGCCACTTTCTTTCTGGTCCTGAGGTTGAGTCTGCTCCTCTGGCTGAGGTTTGACCTGAACCTGGACTCTGCTTTGGTTCTCAGGATGAATATCAGAGCTGTTTGTCTCCTTCTGGACTTCAGACTGTGAAAGGGTCCCTCTCTTGACAGACCAGAGTCTGGTGAGAAAGGGGGCGTTAGGAGTCCTTGGCTGGAGGATTATGGGAGTTCTGGGCTGGAAGTTGATGGGAGTTCTTAGATGAAGGAGGATGGGGATTCTGGGCTGATGGTTTATGGGAGTTACAGGCGGGTCCTCTGGATTCGTTGCTGGCTGCCTCTCTTCATCACCAACACTTCCAACACCTTCATCAACACCATCACCCTCGCCATCGTCACTGTAACCATCATCGTCCTTCTCACTGTCAAGAGGACAGAGACAGACAGAGAATAAGAGGGCGACACCAAAGACATTCAAACTGATGATAACTGATAAAACTGTTGTTTCTGGCATTAATTCTCCTTCTTCTATGAATGAAGCTCAGGGTTTCTACACTAGACGTCTCCTGTGACAGAGACTCACTCACCCGTCCAAACCATCGTGTATCTGTGGCGATCTCAGCGCCTGCAGAAGTGACCCCGATCCTCCTGGCTCTGGATGGGTATCTGGTTTCTTCCTCCTCTTACTGCCGCACTGCGAGCAGCTGTTGATCCACTGCACCACATCAGGTCTCATGGTTTTCCAGAAGTACCTGTCAGAAATCACGAGCTGGTTATGCGTTAACTATAATCGAAATTAAAATAACAACAACATTATGACAAACGTTTGACAACAAATCTGTGTTTAAGCCCGACATCTGGCGGTAAAATATACTGGAACAGCCATCTGCTATTGGTTGATTTTTGATTCTTTACTTAAAACTGATAAAACTGAAGTGATGATGCGTTCAGGTGCATCACCCCCCGTTTGGCCTTCCGGGTAAAGTTTCATCTCTCACCTTTCGTTGAGCAGTCTGAGACACTTGTTGACGTCGAGGTGGTTCAGCTCGTTGTGATAATCCACCAGGGCGGCTTCAACTTGCTGTCTGCTCCTCAGAACCAAACGCCCCCGATCTCCTCTCACCATGTGGAGCTCGTCATCTGGGAAACCAGGGAACGAGGTGTGACGTTACCACGGTAACTAACGCAAAGTTCGATTGGCTGTTATCGTGAAAGGATCCAGAGTGTGTCTCATTTGCAGGAATGAAATGCATGCTGGAAAAAAATCTCCATGCTTTATGATTACTATTATTGTATGTACAAATGGGCTCCTGCTGACCTGCTGTCATAATTTATCCAACATGTGTTTAGGGATTCTGGTTTCTACAAACCTTTGATGGCAAACTTCTTGCAGAACCTCCTGAAGGTGTTCTTCTCTACGTAGCTCAGTCCAGCAGGATAGGTGCGTCTGCTCAGGTAACGCTCCACCGCATCATACTTGGCAAAATAAGCCTGCTCACACAGAAACAGATCATTAAAATACAGCACAGTCCATTCAAAAGCATTGTCCAAGGTTGAGATGGTGGCATACTTTTAGCTGTACCCAGAGTTAGATCCAGGTCCGGTGAGGGGGCCTTTAGTTACGGTGGTCCTGTTCTCTGGAACAAGCTGCCTGCTAACTTTTTGATTTGATTGTGTTGCTGCTGTGTGGTGTGTTTAATGTATGTCGGTGGGTGTATGATGTTGCCTACGTGTTCTCAGGTTTGTTAATATGCCATATAATAATTTGTCACCCCCAATAATCACCCCACCTAGAACATACCTCCTCCCCCACAGCGGGCTGGGTGGGACCTCTGGACGGAGTCTGTGGAGGAAAGACACAACTCAAACTTCGAAACAGTGCAGACAGTGCAGGAGTGATACCGCCTGCACATTTAACTTATTCATATCAAGGATCTGCAGTAAGTAACTGCTGTGCCTTACCGCTGAGTCACCGTGGACCAAGAGAGTGGGCACCACGTCCGGATGGAGGGCGACCTTCTCCCCGCTGCGGTCGAAGCAGTCTTCAGTGAAATGGGCCGAACAAACAGACGACCGGAGCCGAGGGTGCCAGTTAGACCGACCAGCAGCCTTCAGCCACTGAGCCAGCTGGGCCTTGTTGTGAAGAGGAAACCTGAAGGCGACGACAGGTGAATATACAATAAAAGAAGCACGTATACAGATAAAATAATATCAAGTAACAGCTCACCCTGTGGAAATTGTAGGTGACTCATTCTAAATGCACAACTTGTTTGTCTTCACTGAAAAAAGAAATCCTGAAAATTTCAGTTTTGGTCAATTTGGTGACTCTGTGAGGTGAGTAGTCGTGGCAGTCATGCAATAATTCAACATATACAGCTTTAAAATAGTCCAAATTTAGCAAGGGTACAGTATCAATAGTCCAAACTCTACCTGGTCAAAGGATTAGAAGATCAATGATCATCAGTGCTAATGCTAACTCGGCCAGAGATCACCAGGATAATCTACTGAGTGAAACCCCTAAACTTCGGTCTTTACTGGAGAAAGGCTCTCATACTTGTGGAAGGTGAGGCCCAGGCCTCTCTCCACCGGCCCGCAGCAGTTGGTGCAGTTGGAGACGCTGCAGCGGAGCCACTTCCTCTTGGTTCTGTTGAGGCAGGTGTGGCAGCTGGAGATCCAGTGGGCCAGGTCTCGGGTCATGCTGGCCCAGTAGAAGTGCTTTGTGATCGCTCGCTGGCAGATCCCCTGGCCGTAGTGACCCTGCTCGTCATGGATCTGCTGCAGGATCGAGTTCACCTGCGATCAGAAGGCAGCAGGGTTGGTTTCTTGTTTGTATTTTGCTTTTTTAAAGATTTTTTATTGGGAATCTTTGCCGTTATTTAGAGATGCGTCTTGGATAATAAGTGTTGACACAAAGCTGGACAGAAACTTAAAAAAAAAGGCATCCTGTTTGTCAATAGCTGATCTTAACGCCAGAAATGAGCATAAAGCTCACGTCCCCTTTGCTACACCTGTTTATTATCATCAAATATTTACTTTAAAACCTCTAAAACTGTCCTCAAATAAACTTTGCACATTCATTTCTCTTCCACTGGACAGTCACCAAAGGCTCTGGCTCAAAGGCAGTTGTTTGATGGTAGTTTTTGAGAGTCTCTTTCAAACCAGCGACCAACAAACTTTCAGATGCTGTAGCTGCACAATTCATTTGAACGTTGAGAGTCCTGCCAACCTCCTCTCTGCTGCGCGGCACTCTGAGAGGAGGAGAGACCCGAGTGTACATCAGAATTCCATCTGAAACAGAAGAGAAACGCTTGTAACGCTTAGATTTTACAAGACTGAGGATTAAAAGGAGGATAATTAAAATGAGGGACGCTGTATTTTATCACTCACCTATCAGGCCAAAGCGCTTGGCCATCCTTTTTAAAGCACCTCTGCTCTTCTTGCTCTGCATAGGTAAGACCCTGTGGCTCAGATACCTGCAGGACACAAACAAAACCGTTCAACGCGCTCAATGAAACAAAAAACATGCATCATGTCAGATGTAATGTACGAAGGGGCCAGGTGAGCACAAGTCTACCTGGCGATCTGGTTGTAAGCCGTGAAGCTCGGCTCGATGATGGTCTTCCTCCCCTTGTGCTCCGTCACGGTCTCGACCGCCCTGGAGTCTGGATCCGGAGCTGGGAGACAGTACTGGTGCTCCTGCAGCTCCACTGGTGTTTCAGAGTGATCAAAGGCCGGTTCAGAGGGGTTCACATCTGTGGTTTCTGCAGCAGCAGCTGAAGAGAGGAGGTCTTCCAGGGTGTTGGAATGAAGGAAGTCCTCATCTGAAGGGACAGGAGCCTGAAAACCCATTCATGATATTCCGTTTTTATTTTCTCAATTTAGCAATTTCCTCTCAGATTACTGGATTTAGTTCCTTAAAAAAATTTTATTTTATTTTTTATTTGTCCTGCACTATGGGACACTTGGATTTATTTCCTAGTTTTATGATGATCTTGGAATGAAATACATGCATACTACTACACTTTGGGTTTTTGCAGTTTAACACAAAATATTTTTTCCTTTTACATTATGTACTGAACTTCACAAGACAGAGAGGAGAGACACAAATAAGAAAATTGAGAGCATGATTTGAAATGGGCATGAAAGATTCATTTGAGGAGATGAAGTTAGTAGTTTGGGGGAAATGGAGGGAATGAAATAAGTATATTTAACATTTTTAGGGTTAGGGTTATATTAGGGATATATAACAATATATAAACCCCCTTCTCCACATGTGTCATTAAAGTGTAATTTAGTCAAGATCAAAGAAAAGACAAAGAAACCAACAATATAATTTTGCTGCTTTTACTTCCTGTCTGGATAACTGGGCTCACTCTTACTGTCTCTGTTGCTGTTAATGCGAGCTCCTGTGTGGTGGACCTTTTGTATTTGTATCTGTGGTCTGCATTGCGTCACCTCGTCCTCCTGCTCTGTCTCAGGGACGATGGTGGGTATGGCGTCTGGTGCTAGAGTCGGCTGACCCTCCTCGCTCAGTGTGAAGCAGGACGGCTCAAAGTGTCTCGAGCAGAGGCAGGAGTTTGTTCGCAGCGAGCCTTCGTCCCTCTGAGCCGCCGTCAGCCACCTTCGCCGCCGCTGTGCCTCCTTCGGGAACCTGCAGGACAGAAGAAGACTTTATCCATGTTTAATCTGTGTTTTAGAAGATAATCCCCTTTGATTCCGGTAAGAATCTGGTAAAAGTGGTGTCTGACCTGTGGAAGCTGAGCTCAGGGTAAACGTAGCTGGAGGCATCGCAGCCGTAGGCCAGGCAGAACTGGACGGGTGGGTCGGGTGGGTCGGTGGGACTTCGGTTCTGACAAACAGCACAGGCTTTGATCCAGGTCTTCACCGCCTCCGTCACTCCAACCCAGTAATACATCAGCTGGACAGACGGAGGAGGAAGACGTGTTTTTCATTTTGATCACATTATCTAACTGCTTCGTTTAGCTGATCAAATAATATCATCTAAACTCACCATTATCTCCTTTACTGCCCGGGCCCGGCCAGCGTGGTTGTTGTTGTCATGGTAACGGGTCAGGATTTCCCTCACTTCCTCGTCGCTCCTGACGACACGGAGGAGGCGGCCTCGATAAGTACGCCACAGGCGGCCATCTGGAGGACGGAGGGAGGAACAATAGTCATTTATTTTCATTATGTGTGGACCACTCCCAGGTCAATAACTCTGTAATCCAGCATATCCAGAGATTCGTTTTATTAGGCTAATGGAAGTCTAAAGAAATTCAGTCACCAAAATCAGTCAGAAAAGACTGGAGACAGAGGGAGCTGTTGTTACTCTTGGTTTGACTGACTTAACTTAGACTGAGACTACACAAGATTACTGTCTATGTTACAGTTTACTTACAATGTGGCCCTAATCCAGGATTACCATGCTACATATCACGGTCCTGGATCACCTTCTTCTGTGATTTGACCATTGAGTCACTGAACGGCTCATAAAATTCATTACAAGAAGAAGGTGAGAAAACAAACGGGTCAGATGGTAAGCAATGTTCATACGAACAGGAAGTCTTCCTCAGTGCTGCCACTGACGGCTTGAAGACATAATGTACTGCAACATTTCAACATTTTATTAGTTGCTTTGCCCCAAAATTAAAAAGTCTCTACAAAAATCAAAAAGAGTTGCTCATTAAATGAAATAAGACAGAACATGGCATCTACCAAGCGGACAGTTTTGTGTTATTTGACCAGTTTTCAGATATCTGTCACTAAGATTTCTACTTCAAGCCTAATATAATAAAGGGGAATAAATGCATTAAAGGAATCAGCAGCAGAGTGTCTTTTCAACTGTAAAACTGTTTCCCATGTGGACAGCTGCAGGAAACTTTAACTGCTCTGCACTGACGGAAAATATGTTTTCTAATGTGTGAGAAGCGTCTGTGTCGCCGGCCAGCGTAGCTCTCACATACCTTTATAAATAAAGTGTTTGCTGGCTGCTCTGGTGACTTTCTTTGAACTCTTTGATGCATCAACAGGATACGTTCCCGTCCGCACGAACAGCTCCACCTTATCCAGGAAGTCAAAGGAAGGCATCTGTAAGGGAAGAGATGGGAGACTTCAAATCAATCGAATACATGCACAACACAAAGTCAAGCTGCACAGATCAGTCAATGTGTTGTCTATAAAAATAACAATGTGGTATTCAATGAATTGTTTGATATCTATTAAGAATGCCATACTTGTCTTTGTTGCAGCTAATGAGCAAATGATCAAATATTCCTCTTGATATTTGATGTCAGTGTTGACAGCTTAAACAAATGATCAATTTGTGGTTTATTAATTATTTAATAAGAATGCTGCCTTGTCCTAGTTGCTTCTAATGAAAAAAATAATTAAATAATTCAACATTTGCTGACTTTTCCTCCATTTCATATGAAATACATCTGGGCTTTAGACTGTAATCTAAATAGCCACATTTAAGACATCACTTTGTTTTCATTAGTAACGTGATGAATATTTAGTCACTATTTTTGACAATTTATAAATAAATGACTAATGGTTAATTGTAAAATAAACAGCTAGCTAGATTAATTAACTACTATAAAGTATCTGTGTCACGTGCACAGACTATCGCCATGACTCTGATGCCACAAAAATATCAATATCATTTTCAAACAACACATTTATCACCAAATTAGCTAAAGTTTCCCAACTGAAACCCGTTTCCCACCTTAGAACATCTTGCGTCCGGTAAACACAAATCCTCGTTACACCGTCAACAACTTTCTACAAAAACTCCAGTTTCAGCGCGTTCATTTTCACCCGAGCTGTTCGCAAAAACAACTTCATTTATTTTACTTCATCTAAATGTGCATAAACATTCTCCAAAGTGATGAATTTCAGTCAAACTAGTTGCTAAATGAGGCGTTTGGTGTCGTGCACATTTAAGCTAGCAGCAGCTACTTTGTACGTTCCGGTGTGTCTATTTTCAAAATAAAGGCTTGTTTGTACATCTTTGTTTTAATGATCATGTTTTTGTATGATTTTTTTTATTTTATAGATACAGGTTTCAGACTATACACTTTAACAGCATCGTTCTGCTACCCATAAATCACACAGGCAGCTCAGAGTCATTGCACATAAAATTCTCGGTCTCAGTTTTGTTGAAGCACTCATTTACAATGTCTTCCCTCATGTATGATTTTATTTTGGCGGCAAAATCGATTAACCGGAAGTTAAGTTGCTGTCACTTGACAGAAGAGCAGTTTTGACGCAGGTTGTAAAAGCTGCTGTAACCCATGTTTACTGAGTGCTGTTTATTTCCGCTCCCTAAAGCACAGCTGAGCGCCCCCTGCAGGACCGGAGGAGACAGCATGTAGTTAGGCTGGACAAAATAACGGAACCACTTTACTATTCTGCACTAAATTAGATGGAGTTTATAGTTCATGGATGATGTGTTTTAATCCCTTGCTAAATGATTTACGTCTTTAATATAAAGATATGTTTAAATGCAAAATAATACTTATTACTGGAATTACTGGAAGCAGGGAAAACAGCAGCAGACGTTTATTCCTCCTCTACTAGACTTTACAGATGGCAGTGTTTTCCTAGCAAGCGTTTTTCTAATTTACAAACATTTTGTAGCCTTGTGACCACATTTTTAAGACTCCAAATCCTCAGAAATGTGAATTTTTATGTTGTCATGCACATTTGAGAATGCAGTTTTGTTTACTTACTCGTTCACGTCTGTGAGGGAATTACACAAAAATACAAATCTGTGTCATTTTGTTTTTATCACAAATGCATAAATCAAATATCAAAACAGTAGTTGTAGAACATTAATTAAGAGACAGTTTTGACCACTATAATGGTTTTAGACACGCTTGAACTTTCTCCGCTTCCCCTGCAGTTCAGAACTCCATCACATGCGTGTACGGTCCGTTGGTGTCGAGCTTCAGCACTTGTCTGTTTCCATACGTCCCGTGTTTCACCGTCACTTCAGCCGAAACAGCTGTCAGTTCCTTCTCACACAGAGAAACGAAGGCGCTGTAGAGCCGCAGTCCGTCCTCTTTGCCGACGTTGTTGTGGTACTGCATGGCCCTGCCTTTGGCCTTCCCGCCCAGGGTGGCCTGAGGGACGATCAGCAGGCTGCCGGGAAGCTCCAACACCGAAACCATCTTCCCTGAGTCGGACTCACACAGTCGCAGGTTCAACAGTGTGGACGCTGGGCGGGAGAGGGGAGGACACAATGTTTACATCTCATATAGAGAGATTTACTATAAAAAGAGATCAAATATGTAGGTCAAAGGTTAAAAAGGCCACTGACCCATCTTGGGCAGGATGTCGTCTGTGGCTCCTTTAAAGAAACAGATGTAGATCACCGTTCCTCTGTCGATCTGAGAGCAGAGAAACACAGAGATCAGCAAAACTGTCAAGTGATCATTCTTGGTCCACTCCTGTGTTTTGGTCACACACTGTAATTTGTTCCTTTCATATCTCTGACTTTGTTGTGTCAGACACACAACTGCATCTCTCTCTTTTAAATCAAAATAACTCTCTGCAGCTGAAAGATGCCTACAACGTACACACGAAAAAAACTTAAATAATTTTTATTGGCCCAAATACTGTTACGCACAATTACTCAAATTTAATAGGCTGATTGATAAAAACATATTTGGCATTTCATCCGAGTCCAGCTTTTTCCACCTTCCTGTTCCTTCAGCCTGAAGATTTGGAGAAAGGTCATCCATGTTGTTTCACCATCAGGCGTCAACTACTGAACCACTGTAACGCCCCGTTCTCCTGCAGGTCTTCACAGACCAGAGAGGACACATCAGAGACAGGAGCTGCCATCCACCCACATAAACCCCCTCCTGTTATCATGACACCCAGGTCCAGTGATGACACCAGAGCCATCTCCATAGCAACTGAGCAAACTCTATTTGATGATTAAAGCTACAAGATGTAGCTGAAATCTCCGGTACACTTTATTCTCCTGCTTGTTTATATATAGTCTCTCTTGAATATTAGTTTATTCTTTCATCTGTGTCCTCTTCCTCTAAAGCACTTAGTAACTTCTATTTACTAAAGTGCCATATAAATTGTAAAATTTTTCCACTGTAACTAATCATTTTATAGTTTCCGTGCCCTCAAACTTTTGCTTCACATTTTCACGATATTTTTGTCTCTTTTCAATATAAGATGTTCCCTTTTTATCACTTGATTTCACGTATTTCACCAACACTGCGGTGCATTTACATGTCAGGATAAAGACATAAAGACAGATGCAGTAGATGGACACAATGAAAAGGTCAGGTGTTCTCACCTGGACAAACTGAGCCTCTGCGTGGTCCTCTGCGGGTTTCACCTGCAGCCTGGCCTGCAGGCACTGCTGCAGCACCGCCCGGGCCGCAGGAGCGCTGCCTTTCTCCGTCATCTCCACTCGGTTTCTCCGCTCTACGCCTCCCTGTTTAGAATCGTCCAACAGAAACAATCTGAAAAGTAGATATACACCAATATAAACCGACAGAAACGTTCAGTGAATGGCAAAGAAAGTCTGAAGAAATCTCACCCAACACACTTCCGTGTTAACGTCAGTCAAGCTGCCCAAAGGGCCTCAAGGCTGCGCGCTATTTTTGCAGTTTTTTTATTTCTATGCTCATTGGGTGGATTAAATCTTTTTTCAAAAGCTTTTGTGAAGCAAAACAAAAAATAAAAACAATGGAAATATACAGAACAAAAAAGGAAACAACAATTAGAGACCAAGAGCAAAATGAATATACATATTTTAAAATCGAAATATACAACAATTAAACAATGAAAATAAATGATAGTTTGACAATATTGTCAATATTTTTCGTATTTGTTATGAATTTGAATATTTGATTTTTTCATACAAAATGTATAAACAAAAACACGCATTAGACCACTTGCAAACATGACTGTTATCTACCCAGTAAAAGTATTATTATTATTATTATTATTAGCCAGATTATTCTCCTAACAGTGATTATTAACCTGAATACACAGAATAAGAAACTAACATTACAAATACGAGTAATTAAAGTTAGAGAAGCAGAAACCTTTAGAGAAGAAAACATTACACACGTATAACGCACGCATGCGTACTTTGCGCTAGCTTGATGCGCATCAAGCGAGCAGAAGAGCGTCTAAACGGCTAAACATGGCTGTGTTCACTTACAGCAGACTGTCCCACCTACTGAGAACAGCCGTCAATAAACCCTCAGTTTTACGAACAGAAATAAAACCCGGACCTGCGTGTTGTGTCCAGCTCACGCGCTGCCAGGTAAGATTACTGCGTGTTTCCGGGGGCACAGAACCGCTCAGCTGCAGGTAACTGCGAAGCTAGCTAACGGCTACATGTTAACGTCAAGCTAGACAGAAAGCCAACACAGAACCGGAAGTCTTCAAAATAAAAGCGATAACGGTAAACTAGAAAATACATATCCAAAACATCCGTAAACGTCAACATATTGTGTTTTTATTAGATAACACGTTGTTCCATATATGTAAAGCAGTATATGTGTACTTTCGCTTTGACACGTACAAAAGATATTATTTTGAGCCCAGTAACCGGAAGTGTTTTTTGTATCGACTGCACTGATTGCTGCTCCAACACTTGGACCGAAGATGCTCTATGTCTTTCTAAACCGTCTCTGCTTGGACCACTTGCTTTATAAATCGATCTAATGGAGTTTTAGTGAGCTGTTAATTTTATTTTTTGTTATTGTCTAATACCAAAATAACAGAGGCAGCAACAGGAATAACAGTAGAACTAGAAAGCGTTGCAATGTTTCTGTCTCTGGATACAAAGACTCTACAAAAATAACCACTTTCTAATAATTCACCCTTTATAAATTGTTACCAATAGTCAATAAATGATTTAAACCATGAGTAAATACAAGGGTTGTAAAAGAAAGCACTCTGTTCATGTCAAATGTGAGTTTTTTATGGGAACATTTTTAAAGTTCTTGGTTACATATTTCTATAAAAACCCACAGTGTACTTTCAGTGTCATAAAGTATTAACTTTGTCTTTCTGAAGTCTACAAAAAGCTTTTTCATTACATTTTTAAAGTAGAATATAAAGGACCAACAATCAAACTGATGATTCAAGTATCTAAGTCTCCCAACCAGGTCTGGAATGGAAACCAGCATCTTTTGAAGTCGCCGTCCTCACCTTCAGATGTGTTATTGTTTCTCTCAGAGGTCGGTGGACAGTAAAGCGTTACAGGAGAGACAGAAGCAGCAGATGGCGAGAGGTCTTCCCAAACAGAAGCCCATCACAGGCGTCAAACAGGTCATCGTTGTGGCTTCAGGGAAAGGTGGCGTGGGCAAGTCCACCACCTCAGGTACAGCATGACTTTCCTGCTGAAATGTGCAGGACTCCATTATCTTTATTCTTCCAGAGCAAATACATCCACAGCTTTAGGAGTCTGTAATGGATATTTTAGGAATTAATTCCTTTCAAGTCTGACTAATCTTCAAATGTTAGCCGGCAGTGCAGCACTGATGCTCAATGATGTGCATCTGCAGGCAGAAGACTACAGAAAAAAAACTACAGTTTGTTTTGTCTGTTTTTGTGTCTCTGCAGTGAATTTGGCTCTTGGATTAATGGCCAACGATCCGGTAAGGAGTCCCCTCTCTCAGTCAGCAACAAGACACATACTTTATTTCAAACCAAACAGACAGTTTTGGCCTTTCAGGACTTTGTATTTTCAGAACAGTGGTGGACAGATGTGGTGCAGTTCTTAAAAGCAAAATAGCTACAACACAACAACACAACAGACCCACACATCACTCTATAATGCACACGCTATGAAATCACAGTGGGTAATAATGACCTGATTATAGTACTTGTAAGATATCTGTTATTTCATTTATTCTGACTTTGCTGCCCTCCGTCAGATAGTTTGTCTTCCTTCCTTCTAAATTTTAGACTTCATTAAAAGTCTGTCTCCTCTCTCAGTCGAAGTCAGTGGGTCTGTTGGATGCTGACGTCTACGGTCCGTCGATTCCCAAACTGATGAACCTGAGGGGAAACCCGGAGCTCTCTGACAGTACGGCTCATTGTTTATCTGTCTCCCTGATTTGTTGTTGGTCATTGAACGTCGCCTGATCGTCGGGTTTTAGTGCAGTGCTTCTAGGTGACGGTGAATAATGTGCTGTCGGCTGTTTTCTCTTTCTTCCAGACAATCTGATGATCCCACTCACCAACTACGGGATTCCTTGGTGAGTCCTTCCAGTCAAAACGTCCCGTCATCTCTCTCCTTCACATCCATTCAGTGAAGTTGTAGATCGTACCTGCTCAGTAACGTCTCCTCTCTCAGCATGTCGATGGGGTTCCTGGTGGAGGACGTGGCTCCTATCGTGTGGAGGGGGCTGATGGTGATGTCAGCGATAGATAAGCTGCTCAGACAGGTGAGAAACGTTCCCTCACTGACAGTTTGTGAACGTCCAGCTGAGGTTGGACAACAACATTGAATTGAATATGTGTGTGTGTGTGTGTGTGTGTGTGTGTGTGTAGGTGGACTGGGGGTCGTTGGATTATCTGGTAGTCGACATGCCTCCTGGGACAGGAGACGTCCAGCTGTCAATCACCCAGAACATCCCAATAGCAGGTTAGTCTCACACACACACACACACACAGTCAGCTATACTTGTGAGGGCACTCACTCAGAAATTAGGGCTAATTTATGTGTTGTCGTTGTTTTGGTCGGACTCAAAGACAAACGTTAGAAATGATTTCCGTAAGATCTTAGCTCCTCGTCCTGATGCACAGCACAAAATCTGTACAAGGGAAGTGGCGTGTGCAAAGTTAGCATCACCAAAAGCCAGAAGGGCCATTGTGAGTAAAAGACTGAAAGTTCAAAAGGTCATTGTAAAGTGTGTTTGTGTGTGTGTGTGTGTGTGTGTGTGTGTGTGTGTGTGTGTGTGTGTGTGTGTGTTGTGCAGGTGCGGTCATCGTGTCGACGCCGCAGGACATCGCCCTGCTGGACGCTCGCAGAGGAGCTGAGATGTTCAAGAAAGTTAACGTGCCGGTAATCTGTGTGTGTGTGTGTGTGTGTGTGTGTGTGTGTGTGTGTGTGTGTGTGTGTGTGTGTGTGTTACAGCAGGGTAAACATGTTGTGTTCGGGGTCCCTGCAGGTTCTCGGTCTGGTCCAGAACATGAGCGTCTTCCAGTGTCCCAACTGCAACCACCAGACTCACATCTTCGGCTCTGACGGGGCCCGACAGCTCGCAGACACTCTGGGAGTCTCGTTGTTAGGTAGGAAGGAGGACCAGCGAGTCCACCAGCTGCTCATGTAGAAGTAAAGACGAGGCGATGAGCGAGTTCTAGTCTCACTTAGTTTAAATGTAGTGTGGAAGTTCAACCAGTCGCAGCATTCAGGTTAGTGAAAACACACAGTAGAGGTGAGATGTCCGTCCCAGCAGGTGGAAGTTCTTTATGTCTGCGCTGGAGTGTGCTGTCTTCAGATGACACCAGAGCAAAAAGTAATATTTCATTAAATCTGTGTTGCCTGTGGATGTTGTTGGATGTTTTCCTGAGACTTTTGTTGATGTTATGATGAGTTGACTTAACTAGTAGAGACATACAACTAATTAACAGTTAACAGTTAGAT
>NC_092194.1:21405297-21422797 GCF_043641665.1 Enoplosus armatus
TTAAAGTATCTTCATTATGTTTTGTGCATGTAAATAATAATAATGACAATACACTTTATTTATATAGAACCTTTCAAAACACATTTTAGGGTTAGGGTTATGATCATAAAAACATCCTCAAAGTAGCTTAATCAAAACACAGTTCAGCTGCCGATGAATCACGTCTGTCACTCATCCAGCAACATCTCTCATTTTCCTCTTCCTCCATCTTCCTCCTCCTCCTCCTCCTCCTCCTGCTCCTCGTGTGTGTGTGTGTGTGTGTGTGTGTGTGTGTGTGTGTGTGTCAGGTTGGGCTCCTTTGTGCCAGTGTTCAGACAGCGTGGTACATTTGCATAATATGGAATACACATAAAATACACACTAGTACGTGTGTGTGTGTATCTCCATGTGTAATGAGTGTGTGTCAGCGATTGTGGATTTTCTTTTGTGTGTTTGTATGAATGTGTGTATTATTGTGAGTGTGTGCGCTGTTCACATGTGCATGCTTCTTTATGAGTGTGTGTGTGTGAGTGTGTGTGTGTGTGTGTGTGTGTGTGTGTGTGTGTGTTTGTGCCTCAGTCAGCACTGAAATGAAATATAACTCCTCATTGTTATGAAAACCACATCCTGCATTCCCAAATTAGAGAGGACGAAGAAGAAAATGAGTGGGAGAGACAACTTTACAAACATAGAAACAAACACTGCTTCCTTCCCCCCTCTTCTTCCTCTGCTTCACAGGTGAAGACTCATAAACAATAACAGAAATAAATGTTTGGAAGAAGAAGAAGAAGAAGAAGAAGACTATGAAAATATGTACGTAATGTATGAGATGTCATAATGAGACGTTTAGAAGCCTTGGAGCTTTCATCTTTGTCCAAAACTGGAGACAGAAAATCATTATTTTGGACGAAGGGGACAGGGCTGGTGCTTGATTGGCCAAGGCACCTGTCAATCAAGCCCACATGTCCCCGAGACTTAACATCTTAACAGAACAGTACATTTTTTAAAATCGCCACCAAAGATGAAGTGAAGCTTCCTTTAGGGCTTCTGGAAATACAGTAAGTGGGGAGTTTCCATTCACTTCAACACAGCCTCAGTGTTATTGGTAACACCACTAGTGGCCGTTAGAGGAACTGCAGCTGAAGACACGAGTTTTAAGCTGACTTTAAGTTGACTTTTTTGCCGCTGCATTGTGAAACTGTGTCCCACCCGTGTTCATCAGACTTCCAACCGACAGCCAACGTTGTTGTTTTTTTAAAGCAGGACCGAGATCTTCCCCTAACCATAACCACAAGTGTTTACCATTGTAACCATGACAACAAAGCTCCCCGAACCTTAATGAAATAACAATTTGAACCTAAATCACGACGCTCCCTTAAACCTAACCAAACAGATTCATTTGGCAACAGTGGTTTATAACAGTGTCGGTGTCGTCCTGCTGATCGACGTCAGATCACAAAACGTGTCGTTCTAAAGGACATATGTCGTTTTATTTGGAGGACTTGTTGGGACAGGAGTGTGTTCGTCCACAATTGCATCTAGCACGAGAAAACCAAGGCGGCTGTAATGAGATGTCTTATCTCCCTAATGGAGACTCACATATGTAGATGAGTGTAAATGTATCTGGATTTGATCCAGATATGAAAATGAAAAATGTAAATAGGACATTTGATTCGGGGAGACCGACACCAAACCTTTACGTTTATGTTTTAGATCTCTGAACACTTATTTACCACCAGCATCAAATCATGGACATTTAGCCAATTATCCTCCAGAAAGAAACTCACACTAAACTAGTGGAAACAAAAAGAAAGAGTGCACCACCAGCAGCGGTTTCAGTGTTGAGTGTTGAGAAGCTTCCACGAAACAATAGTTGAGGACAGAGTGCTAAAGTCAAACTGGGTCAAAGTTTAAAGAGCTGTCGAACAGTTGTTTTACTTCGTATTTCTTGAACTGATCTCAGCGTCTCTCTGCTGCTTGACTTCTTGACTTTCTCTCTCCGACTTGTTTTTATTTGATTCAAAAGATTCTTCACACAAAGTCTCCCACACACTTTCATTTTCTCTCCCTTTATTGACCTTGGGATCGTTGCTCTCGGAGCGTTGCCTCGTTGCCGTGACGACGCAGCTGTACTACTTGTGGCCAGATAAACTGCAGCAGCTGGTACCAATTGTGCTGTGTCACTGTGTGTGTGTGTGTGTGTGTGTGTGTGTGTGTGCACCCTCTCATTAAGGCAGCACCCCCACACTCCTCCAGTCATCTGTCTTCTTCTTCTTCTTCTGGGTGAAACCTCCTCTTCTCCTTTGGCTCTTCCCATCTCTTCTTCTCTCCTCCACTTATTTTCCCATTACATGTCCTCCTCTTTCACCCCCCCTCTCCAGGCAGAAGACCTCTTCGTCTCATCCCCTCTCCTTACTGTAAGAGCGACCACATCAGCTGTGAGTCCAGCTGACGCCAGCAGTCAGTGAAACCCAGCGGACGCTCTCACAGAGGAAGTAGTCACGTCCCAAATCAGGGAGTGAATGTGATAAAATGTCTGCTTCTCTGGAGAGACCATGCAAGTAAAAAATGCCACTTTATACTCGGTGAGGCTGCTACTGACACAATCAGGGGGTCAACACAGACCTCAGAGTCAGGGAGGGGTGAGAGATTCAGGCTGAACCAAACTTTCAAATCCAAGCAGACACATATGAGCTCACTTTGAGCAGGAAAAGCACTTTTTACACTCAATATGTGCCGACAAGAATCTCCATTTTCCAAATCCAATTTACAGTTTCACTTCTGCGCAGCCTCAAGGCTCCGCGACGACCCCAGTGACTTAAATGTTACGCTGCTGTCCATGTCCAAGAGGACGGCATGGAGGTGCTGTGGCTTAGCTGGTTAAAGCACCTGTCTTGTAAACAGGAGATCCTGGGTTCAAATCCCAGCAGCACCTCATACTTCAGGCCTTCAGACCTCCCAAGTACCTGAGAGCTTTGGATCTGTGATATTTGGCCCTCAATGACTAGCTTAGTCATCAGCAGGATGCTACCGAACTCATTCATTTAGCAACAAAACCTAAAACAGTGTCACTGTGTGTTCCAACATTGAGTGTTACAGTCTCGCCCCACGTGACTAACACTTTCCCGTGTTTTGCATGTGTGTACAGTGTGTGTGTGCTCGCCTGTGTCACTTCCTGGTTGCTATTCTGAAGGCCCTGATTGGAGAGGCTCCCAGTCCATCTTCTTGGCCACGCTGTCAGTCAGCAGCAGTGAACTGATGCGAGCAGCAGCTACTGCGTCTCAGGTTCGTCTATATTTGATAAGCATTAAACGACTGTCGAGATTCAACTTTGGTTCTGATGTGAAACGGAGGCTCTTGCTGAACCACCTGGGGACTTGGCCAGGTTTAGTTTTTCAGTTAAAGTACACCTGTTTTGAACTATATCTGGTCCCTAAATGGTGCCATACAGCTAATAAGCTACGAGAGCTTCCTCCATGTTGGACTCTCCCTGTCACTGTCAGGGTGGTTTGCTATTGGTCGACAGCGCAGAGTCGAGTCAAAGTCATTTACGCATTATACAATGCAGTATTTAATCGTTCTTCCTTTCTTTTACGACTGACCGACTTAATTGCTAAACTTTGCTGACTGACTGACTGACTGAATTAACAGGGGAAATCTGACATAAAAGCCCCGCCCCCTCTCATTTCCCATGATGCTCTGTGCTCCACTGGTTTGAAACAGAACAAAGATGGAGTACAACACCCTGCTCACTTCCCCTGTCAAATGATGGAGTCTCCCTTTGTCTTGTTAAAGGTCTGTGTGTGTGTGTGTGTGTGTGTGTGTGTGTGTGTGTGTGTGTGTGTATTGGAGGGTTAATAAGCTGTGTGGTTCACCTGAGTCCCTGAAGCCTCGGGCCAGACGGCCAGACGTGTGTGTGTGTGTGTCTGAATAATTTATAGCTGTAAAGAAACTGCTGCCACAGTTTAATTTCTTTCTCCTTATAATTGCAGTTTCTCAACATTATTCTAATAACAGCTCTGTTTAATAAATTGACTAAAACATGACAGAGTTATGGGGAGTTACGTGCTGCTTAAAGTATTTATTAAGAGCCAGGTGTGGTGATTTCCTGCAGCCTTGATGCCACCATGACGCCTCACAGAAGAGAACCAGAATCAGTGTTTTGATTTTCACAAGAAAGGTATAATGTTGAACTATTGCTTTAACTAACTGAACTAGAGACAACACAGTGAAATAAATAAGACATCTAACTAGTTCTAATCCCCCGCTCCTCTTCAGTTATCTGTTAGCATATGCCAAATATATGAATATGTCATATGTATATATGAATATACATATATTTAGATTAAGAATCATGTTTTCTCTTCCTGCAAAACACTACAACACTTTGATGACTCATCCTGAACTGGGGGGGCATTTATATATATAAATGAAATGTAATTCAGGGCGACGAGCTAACATCATATAAAACCTCATTTGAGCGTGTTTGGATGTCAGTTGGCAGAAACTTTATTTAGATTTCCAAAATGATGTGGCGGAGGTCTAGTTTAATAAAATCTCCCTCGTCGTCCTCCTAATCTAACAACATGGCTGGGGGGGGGGGGTACCTTATGTGTATCTGGGAGCTGAACATCGACCACACTCAGAAATAAGCGACGTTATTGAAGACCAAGTTGCACAACATAAATAAACATAAAGTAAAAAGGTATGAAAGGGTTCAAGTTGTGCAAAATGAATATAATTATAGGCTGTAAATTAAAATAGACTAAATAAATACACAGCTTTGATGCGGCCTCCTCCCCGCTCCGGCTCCCTCTCCTCTGAACAGGACTTTCACGGACATAATCTGTGAGTTGAGATGCTTTTGAATCATGTTTGGCTCGCGGGTATGAGAGTGCATCTGATGAAATATGCAGAGGCTGTTGTTGGCTTTGTTCAAAGCTGTGTGGGAAAACATGCTTTTGCTTTTCAGCACCTGCAGGAAGAGAAACGTTGCTTTCATTTGACAAAAGTTTGCTCCTCACCAAGCGTCTCCTGTTTCACAGCAGACAGTTTGACCTGTCGTAACAGGGAACAGAGGCGACATCAAGAACATCAGTGACGGCTGCATTCCATTTAGATGTGTCGCCCACTGGACTGGCTTACTGTGGTACTTAGGTCAAAATGCTGTCAGCGCTGTGCTGTTGTCAGTGAGGTGCTGTGGCTTAGCTGGTCAAAGTGCCTGTCTTGTAAACAGGAGATCCTGGGTTCAAATCACAGCAGCACCTTACTGTATCAAGAACGTCTACGTTATTGGAGCTAAGGAAGAGAAATTCTGTCCTATTGTGAAATAGATGCCAAATGTCCCCAGCTGGTGGAGCATGAGACTCAACAAACCTCTGCCTCGTTGTGATTCACTTTGCGTAGATTGACGCTGTGGAGACCTGATTGCATTCAAATCTTTCTGAGCTGCCATCATGAAGCCTCCCGTCACACATATTAATTAACTGCTGCTGCTGCAGAGACTCTTTGGAGGAAATGATTTTCCTTAAAACACCTACAGACGCACTTTGTCCTGCATCATCGGGAGCTTCAGCTGCTCTTCAGAGGAAGGAATAATGCTCTGCTTGGCATGGAGGTGCTGTGGCTTAGCTGGTTAAAGCACCTGTCTTGTAAACAGGAGATCCTGGGTTCAAATCCCAGCAGCACCTCATACTTCAGGCCTTCAGACCTCCCAAGTACCTGAGAGCTTCAGATCTGTGATATTTGGCCCTCAATGATTAGCTTAGTCATCAGCAGGATGCTACCGAACTCATTCATTTAGCAACAAAACCTAAAACAGTGTCACTGTGTGTTCCAACATTGAGTGTTACAGTCTTGCCCCACGTGACTAACACTTTCCTGTGTTTTGCATGTGTGTACAGTGTGTACAGTGTGTGTGTGCTCGCCTCTCTCACTTCCTGGTTGCTCCTGATTGGAGAGGCTCCCAGTCCATCTTCTTGGCCACGCTGTCAGTCAGCAGCTGTGAACTGATGCGAGCAGCAGCTACTGCGTCTCAGGTTCGTCTATATTTGATAAGCATTAAACGACTGTAGAGATTCAACTTTGGTTCTGATGTGAAACTGAGGCTCTTGCTGAACCACCTGGGGACTTGGCCAGGTTTAGTTTTTCAGTTAAAGTACACAAACACACACTCAGACGTAGCAGGGGCGCTGCTTCAAGTGGTTTTGGACGAGTAGGAGTAAGGCAGGTCGGTTGTTGCTGTTTTTGTTTCTGATCTCGTTGAAGCTCTGAGCTCGAAGTCCTCTTTGGGTCGTATTTATTTATTTGATTTAAGCAGCGCCCGCAGGCCCTTTTTCCTTTCTTGTTATTTGTGAATCTAAGTTTCCTACGACAGATCTTAACAGCATGTAAGTGGATACCTCAGACTTACTGGTTACGTTGCATCGCCAGATTAATAATAGAAAATATAAATCAACTAATAAATGATGACGATCTATTATTATAGATTCAGATAAGATGAGACTTTATTGATCCGTGGGGGGGATATGACAAGCTACCCAGAAGTATATATAGTATATATAAGTCATTAAGATTAGCTCCACCTTTAGCTTCAACATTAAAGTGATGAACATATAAATGCAGCAATAATTATAATCAAATAATATAATACACATTATTCCAAAATGGGCCATTCTGCATAATAAGTACTTTTACTTGAAGTACTTTAAGTATATTTTGACGATTATACTTTTGTAATTTTACTCAGTATTTCTACACTGTGGGATTAGTACTTTTACTTAAGTAAAAGGTTTGAGTACTTCAGATCAACTTTAGAGCATGTTTTTGTGGATTTGATCCTCCATGCATGTTGACGGGATCTTTAAAAGGAGGAATGATAACAACAAGTACGACCCGTTTAAATGTTCATATCGACATCAGACTGTTGTTTTTAGACAGACGGTGAACTTTAAAGTCCTGCAGTGGGAAAACAGATGATAGTGAATAGGTCATTTTGTGTTTGTGACAAACTGACTGACACTCATGAACCAGATTTGAACCTCTAACATCAAGAGTGTCGACTGACACCACATCACACCGTCCACCGGGAGACGACGAGTGTCTGTGTGTGTGTGTGTGTGTGTGTGTGTGTGTGTTAACAACAGAGAAAAGAGCATCTGTATGTGTCTCAGTGAGCGTAGATGCATACAGTGTGTCTCTCTGTGTGTGGAGGATGAAAGGGATGCACACTGGCCTCGGGCTCCAATTAAAAACAGGCTGGGGTTGCTATGGCGATATAGGTGAGCTGAAGTACTCTATGAAATATTACTGACTGATGGACCGGTTTACACCTCCAGCAGAGAGCAAACTGTTCTGTGGATGTTTCAGGAGGTTAATGTTTAACCTTCGCTGTGTTTGCTTTCATCATTTTTACATTTTCTCCTCTGTTCAACAATGAAACATCGAGATGTTTTCAACCCAGAGAGCAGACCTGGCACATTTTTTAGTGGAACAAACAGATATTTTGGAGAGATTTGTGTCTGGAAAATGAAATACTGCTCAGTTTTCTAACTGCATTACAGTTAAACAGATAACCAAATTCATCTGCTGCTGCATGCAGCTGCCTCACAAACTCGTTCAGTTATTTTTCACTTTTCTCTTCAACTTCTTCAAATTCGGTTCTTTCTACCAATAATTGCATCTTCTTGTTCTTCCTCCAGAAGCACTTTCCCCGGAGGCAGATTAAATCTGTTTCAGTGTTTTTTTCTGTTTATTTGCCGTCTCTTCGGTTTCTCAGTTGGTGATGAAAAGATGGAATTTTCTTCTTCCTTTTCTTCCTTTTTTTTATATTTAATGCTTCTGCTTTCACTTCCCCACTCTGCTCCTTCTCTCTTTTTTAAAAATACTTCATTGAGAAATACATTTGCTCTAACAACATTAACAACGATCCTCAAACACCAAATGAAGTAATAAATATTCACATTTTGACAAGAGAGAGTTTATAGCTGTAAAAACAATCATCTCAATCTCTGTTGCAATAACAAAGAAAATGATTCCAATAAGCTGGACTCCATTTCAATCATTTCCTGACTCAGATTATTAAATATCCGAGATTTCTTTGGACTCCCTTTGTACTAAAGTTTTCTGTTTCACATGTATATTGATGCATCTATGTAAAACGGCATAAACTGGATCATTATTTGTGCACCATGTGCAACATGCAGGACAAGTACTGAACTCTTTGTATCTCTGTCAGATATTATTTACTTCATTTGAACTCTTTCTCTCTTTATTCGTCTTTGTTTACAGAAGTTACCTCATCAAGACACCCCAACCCCCCCACACTTTGATTTGTGTTATTGTTTCTTTGCCAATCTTATTATTTCATAAGGTCTTATTTCACAACATTATTCAAGCTTTCTGAAGTCACACTCGTGAAGCGTGAAGCTGCAGAGTGACTGAAGTTGTTGTTATTGATTCATGCAGCTGTGGGTGGAGGAGCTGCTGGTCAGTGTTACAGGAAAGACACGAACTGAATGCAGAGAGAGAGGTGATTCATTACAAGCTTTTGTTTCGATTGTAAGGCTGTTTCCTCCTCTGGACACACACACACACACACACACACACACACACACACAGTCTTTTAGGCTCTTCCCGTATGTGCTGACTGAGTTTGTTGTTCCTGTCAGTTTGTTTTTATTCTGCAACTGAATTCATCGTCCTGCTGAGAAACCACAGCAGTTTATCAGCTCTCAGAAGATGTTTAACAAAATGTCTCGTCACTGTTGAAGTGACTCCTGAGCTTAAAGGGATAGTTATAGAAATACACTTATGCACTTTCTTTAAGAGCAAGGTGAGAAATAGTAGTTGATGGCTAGCCTAGCTTAGCATAAAGACTAGAAGCAGGGGGAAACAGCTAGCCTGAAGGTCTGTCGACACCTTTAAAGATGACAAATTAACACGACGGATGTTATTTGTGTATAACTGTTTCTGCTGCTGCGGTGACTGTGTGCAGCTTCCTGAAGTCGCCGTCAGGTTGCCAGGTTTGGTGGTTGCCAGGTCTGGTACCATTGTGTCTTCTCCAGAGACCAAAAACAAAAACCTGTGAAACCCGGAATCAAAGCCGGAATGAAGCTTTGCAGTCATTGTCATTCTCCACCTGTCCACCAGATCCCCTCAGACTCTCCCACCTGTCTCAGTCACCTGCTCACCTGCGTCTCATTGTCCAATCACCCTGTCAGGATTTATACCAGCCCCTTTACCCCAGCGTGTTGTCAGATTGTCAATGTTGCTTCATGCCTTTGCTTTCCAGCCTGCTGCGCCTGCGAGTACCTTTTACCCGCCTCATTCCTGTTAACCTGTGGATTCTCGCCAACATCTGTTTGTGTTCTGTAAACGTATGCATCATCATTTTACTATTGAAATCACTGAACTGTTCCTGTCAGCCTGGTTCACTGCACACGGGTCCTCTTCCTTGCTGCCTCGCACACACGTCGTGACAGTTTATATCTTTAGTAGTATTCATTCAAATTATTCAAAAAGCAAACAGAAAAAATAAGATAGTATTTCATTCATCCTGTGGGAAATTGTGCAGTAGTTGCAGAACAAAACAGGAAAGAGTGGAAATATAAATAAGAAAAAACAAAATATGAGAATAAAGATTATCAGTAAGGTGCAAAAACCAAACAATGTCAGAAATGTGACAGGTTAAAATGGAAAAACAGAATCGGCTCGTCCCACTTCGCAGCTCTATAAACAAAATCATTGTTGTGCATTATGCAAATGTAGTCTGGCAGATCAGGTCTTCATCAGGCAGATATCATGTGTTGAGCTGTTTATCTGTTTCTGACCAGCTGCATCAGGACCTGTCATCACGGTTTGATTTATCTGTGTGTGTGTGTGTGTGTGTGTGTGTGTGTGTGTGTGTGTGTGTGTCTGTGTGTGTGTGTGTCTGTGTGTGTTGATGTCAGTTTAAAGGGAAAGGTTGTTGGAGGAGAGCATCATGGGAAATTACTGCTGTGCCCCTGATTCAGAAATGACTTTAGTATTCACTGGATGAAGGAAAACAGCTGCTGACACACACACACACACACACACACACACACATACACACACACACAGCCACACATCTCCTTCTCTGTCCTCTCTTCTTCTCTATTTTTAAATGTCGCCTCTCCCTCTCTCTCTCCTCTGTCTCTCTCAGGGTCTCTTGCCCTTCCCTGTCCTCTTTATGCAAACTCACACCTCCTCTCTTCCTCCTCTCTTCCTCCTCTCTTTCACTTTCACAGTCATTGTTCACTTTCTTCTGCTCTCTCTCTAGTTTTTGCTTTTCTATCCATCGCTTCTCCTCTACTTGGCCCAAAGTATGTGGACAGCCCTTTTGGTCTGGGTCTCTGTTTCCTGGTTTGGTCCATTGGTTCCAATGAAGGGAAACCAAAATGCTGCAGCAGACAGAGACGTTCCTCTTAAGAAGAACGGCAGCAGCAGTCCTTTCAGCATTTTATACGACATTTGTTTACGTTTAACGTGACAGACTCCTCTAGTGGGCGTTAGACTTACGAGAGGAGTAAAGGAGGAGGTCAGGGGACATTTATTAAGGAGTGGCAAAGTTCACAGAGGAGGAGGTCAGGTCAATCGACAGTCGAAGTTGTGTTTTTTAACCTCGACCGCCTTCGCTCCATAACCTTAACCAAGTGTTTATTACTGTAACCACGACAACGAAGGTCCTCTAACCTTAACAAAGTAGTCATTTGAACTCAAATCATGATCTTTCCTTAAAAAAAAGTTATTTTTGTGCCTAAACCTAACCGGACTTTAACAGCCGTCAGATCAGAAAACACTTCTCGTTCTAGAGGACATGGACACACGTATTTTGTGCTTTTATTTGGAGGACTTGTTGGGACAGGAGTGTGTTCGTCCACATTTGCATCTTGTACAAGAAAACCAAGGCGGCTGTAGTGAGATGTCTTATCTCCCTAATGGAGACTCACATATGTAGATGAGTGTAAATGGACGTGCATCTGGATTTGATCCAGACATGAAAATGAAAAATGTAAATGGGACATCACAAACCTTTATGTTTTCGTCGATGTTTTAGATCCCTGAAAAACCACTAGACTTGACCAGAGCTGCTGGAAATATTTGGTACAAGCACGAAATCATCAACATTTGGCCTAATATCCTCCAGAAAGAAACTCACACTAAAGTAGTGAAAACAAAATGAAAAAGTGCACCACCAGCAGCTGTTTTATGAGTGTTGAGAAGCTTCCACAAAACAATAGTTGAGGTCTGGGTTTAACTACACGCAGGAGGGACAGAGTGCTGCCAAAACAGTCAAACTCTGTCAAAGTTTAAACAGTTTGAACGTTCCCTGCACCACGAGGAGCCTCTCTGCCTTCTTGGGTGGTTAAAAGTGACTTTGTGAAAATGAAAAATGCAAATGTGGCGTTTGATTCTGAGTGACTGATACCAAAACTATGACTATGTCCCTGTGCACAAAGCCCGAAAACACGAACGTAACATCAATGCTTCACATCATAAAAGGAAAGCAGAACTCTGTTTCTTGCAGCACACACTCATAATAACATATTCAAAATTTGCCCAAATATTTTTTATTGAAGTGCACACACACACACACACACACACACACACACACACACACACACACACACACACACACTTCTGTTAATAGTATCAGGACCAGCCAGCTGCTCTGCTGCACCAAAGACCCCCTATGGTGGCCTGTTAAATCTCTGTGAGTGTGTGTGTTGTCGCCATCCTCTTACTAAGCAGATAAAGTCATCATATCTGATGAAAATAACCAAATAGGTCACCATATCGCTCTATATATGTGTGTGTGTGTGTGTGTGTGTGTGTGTGTGTGTGTTATTACAGCAGTACAGAATGAATTCTAATGAAAGAAAATCGAAGCACTCTGTATTAAAGATGAGTGTTTCTTTATTGTTGTTAGCTTAGCAGCGGGGGTTTTAAAAATCCATGGCAG
Organism: Enoplosus armatus; assembly: GCF_043641665.1. NCBI lineage: Eukaryota > Metazoa > Chordata > Actinopteri > Centrarchiformes > Enoplosidae > Enoplosus > Enoplosus armatus. The sequence goes on from NC_092194.1 coordinate 21,417,260, forward strand.
ACTGAGACTGCGAGGATCCATCAGGGTGAACTTTGAAGTTTTAAGAAAGCAGGAATAAGCAGGGCAGAGCTGCTGCTGCTGCTGCTGCTGCTTCCTCTCAGCATTAACATGATTATCATCTCAGGGTCGTATGTATGAGAACGTGACGGCCGGAGTTCAGTCTGCGGATCAGTGTGAGCTCTGAGCGCCGCAGGACATCTTTGCTGTCTAGTCCTACATTCATATATTCCACCTATAACTGGCAGATATGTTACAGGGCGCAGACCTCCACTGATGAATATTTCCATTTTACTAATTCTAAACAATGAAATCACTCAGCAAAGGCATCTGCAGGCCCCTTTAGCAACTGGATCAGTTGTTTCAGCATCATGTTTTATGATTGGTTCACTGTGTTTCTCTTAACCAATTAGAACTCATCACCTTAGAGGGATGTTCTGTGTGGCTCTTTGGTCCTTTTGGGCTGCTGGTTTTGAGTGTGTGCGTGATTCTCCTTCATCCCTGTAAATAATTTCCCATTGAAATTTGGAATATAGTTTAATATGAAAGGAGTTGCTCACGGTGACAAAACCACAAAGATTTATCACCAAGCCTGCAGCTCTACGGCTACTCATAGTTTCAGTTTCACTGTATGACACATTTACTGTCTCAGTGTTTCAGCAGCTGTTTTCATCAAACAAGCTCCGATGAAGCCGCTATACTCTACCTGCTCTGCAGTGAACAGCAGACAGACTCAGCGAGAGACGGGCTAAAGAGACAGACGTTTCCCTCAGGAGGTGGAGGAGACCGGAAACAGAGCTAACAGAGAGAACGTTGGACTTACATTCATCAAGTGAAGACACAAACAAGAGTCCTATTAGAATGCCATGTTGTTCTGTGTCTGCTAGATGACTAAATAAGCCATTGATTGGTAATGCAGGACTTTGGTGGGAGAGGGTACTTACTGCCTATGGGATGTGATTTGAACTAAGTGGAGTTTCTTCTTTTCTTTTGGCATTACAAAGTCCTTTCAACAAGGACATACTTTCTGTTTTACTCTGAGACTTGTGCAGGTGCTCCTCAGGGTTTAAGCCCTGATGCACGATGACACCACTGATCCAAACACCGCTGTATGAAACTACTTACTATATACAGTTTCCCTCTTTTAGAAAATGTAATAGCATTATTATTACATTCATGCTGTAAAGTATAAACCAGGTGCGTCATCGTCGGACTTTGACATCAGAGAAAGAGCCGATGGGGAGGGAGTGGCGTTGTTGTTATTATCTCACCGTGTAATTTGCAGCTCGGTGTTTCACCGTGAAGCTCTTTAACCTCTGGAAATGAAACCCAGCCTACTCCACTCTTTGCTCTGTACGTGCAGTCGCTCCCAGCATGGCGGCGTTCTCCCGGCCTGCTTTGCATATGACTGCAGGGTTCGGGATCAAAGAGGGGAAGTTATGAGGCAGGCAGCGGCAGGCCCCCGTCTGATGAAACTCTCGCTGCTGCTATCAGGAGGCCTGGGAGAGCTTCTTCTGTTCAGAATGCAACGCTTTTCTTTTACACTCGGCTGACACGATGTTTCAGGGCGACTCGCTGGTAGCGCAGGTGGGGGGTCGCTGTACCGCTCAAGGACTCGTTGACAGAAGCTGAAGGAGCTGACGGACTCACGCTGGCTTCAACTGGTGACCTTTCAGCTTCAGGAAAGACTCTTCAAAGCTGCAACACAACAAACCCTCTCACTTTAAAATGTCACTGAACAACAGGGACTATGTAAACTTTATTATAAATACTTTATTTATCCAGTAGATGACTTTTCAATGAACTGGGAAGAAAGAGCTCTTTTTGACTTCCAATTTCATTCAGCTTTTCCACATTTTCTCAGCAGCAGCAGGCTCAGAGCCAACGCAGTGTGTTCCATTAAAAGTTGAGCCAGGATCCACTTTTCTACTGGATGATCCCTTTGGATTCACCCAGCTACGCCAACGCAGCTGCGTCGCTGAGCTGACTGACGAGGCTGCGTTCGCTCACGCAGCACTATGATGTCTGCCTGAACACAGTTGGTCATCAGACGGCTCGGCAGGAGCAGCGACAGTGTGCCCATCTGAGGAGGGACTTTCATTACACTCCACTGCCTCAAGGCAAACATTTCGAAATTGTGACTTTGACCTCTCCGTCCCAACAGACATGTCAATAAGAGGAGGACTGTTTCCAGATTGGGCTGACCTGCTTCTTCTCAAGTCTTACTGCTTAGTTAATGTTCTTTTTCAAGTTTAGTTCGGGGTTTGTTTATCACCTTGGCATATTATTATTTATCTTTTTGTCTCCGATGAGGTGCTGGAGGTTCAGAGGACAAAGGGCCGATGCCAAGTGTTTGTAGCACCTGGTGCGGCAGCCGGCCAAAGGCTTTTTGGAGCTCTGAGCAGATTTCAAGCTGAAAAAAAAAAGATAATTTCTGGCTCCAGTTTTTGGAACAAGCCATGACACCCCAAATTGTGTATGTGAGCTTCCAGCATTACCACTGCTGTCAGATTGAATCAGTTTGTTTAGGGAAATAAATCAAAGGCTTTCATGAATGTTGAATAACCGCTATGAATCTGTAAATATATTTCTGCGTTTTCATAAACAAAGTGCTGAATCACACACACACACACACAAGCACACAGCTTTTTCTGGAGCTTTCAATCACACCTCATAGCCTTCATCACTGGGTGCAGTTTGCTCACTTGTCAGGTGGACTTTAAGTTAAGCTTCAGTTTAATTCCAGGGTCAATCATGAGCTTTCACACTCAAACTGCAAAATATTTAAACTGAAAATTAAAATATACATTATAATAATACATTAAAAAGTGGACATGAACATCTATGCTGCGAATTAAATCAAAATCAAATAATTAATCATTTTATTTTGAACATTTTATGACTGTTACAAAATGCTATGAGAACAAATAAATATATATTGCACAAAAGTGTGTGGACAGAAAGTAGAAATCAACATGTTTGATGGCAAAACAATTCAACTTAATGAAACCAAAATTAAAATGATTCGACCTTCTTTAAATACAAAGTTTGGTCATTAAACTATAAATTATTTTAAATACAAAAATAAACTATATAATAATAATAATTAGTTCCTCTCCACATGGGCGTCTTCCAGTAACATAAATACAAAACCACGAAAAAGAAGAATCAGTCACAACATTACACGTACTTCTGTATACTTTCAAATACCGTGTACACTCAAGAGCAGCACAACGAAATAATAGAGATCCAATGCAAACACAGTAATAATAATCTGAGACCCAAACAGAGGCGAGGGCGTGATGGTTTGGGGTGAGTCAGTGTGAGATCCTGCTGGACTTGGCTCGTTCACAGCTCCGTATTGTTGGAGAGGAGGGAGATATAAATACTCAGACAGCTTCCTGCTTCTCCCTGCTGGGGTTCAGCATTACAGCCGTCCCAGCTGAGCACACACCCAGACACAATAGACCGGCCTGGACCGCCTCATGAAGCCCGGCGGACCGAAGGAGGCCTTCATGGAGGATTATCCCACACAAGTCTCCTTCATAGTTTTATTCAGAGCGTGACAGGAGGACGGACGCACAGGCCGAGAAATATTTAGAGTCAGCTGTGTTTTAAAAACGACGGCCGTTGATGAAGTCATGTGGAAATGAGAATAATCTGTTCTCTGAAAGATAAAACAGAGTTGGAATTCTTTTTAAACTTGAAACTAAACACTGATCCTATGAATACTGTTATTACTACTTCATGTACAAGAACTACAACTGCTGATACTACTGCATCTGCCATGACTGCTGGTGGAACTACTAATAATACTATTGGTGCTTTAGTCCCACTACTGCTGCTATTACTACAACTACTTCTGTACTATTACCAATACTTCCACAATAACAACAGCAATACTACTACTGCTACTCTACTGCTACTACTATGATTATCACTAAATTACTATTAACACAATTATTATTGTAAGTGTTGCTAACACTACTGCAATTTGATTAGTACTACCACTATTACTGCAACTACATTTGTCCAGTCAAAAGTAGGGATGTCCTGATTGAGTCTGATATATTATATTTTTACTACAAAATACAGATGTACAGTGTGTGCTTAGACTACACTGAACCTACATTAAAATGAGTCAAGAATATGTTTGAGTATCTGAGTATCTGCTTTAAGAAAATATAACCTGCATATTTCCTTTGATGGGTTTCTATAATATTTCATATAGTGTATGTGTATTTTGTGGATCTGCTGCAAAATGACCATGAGGAGTGTGGTGGTCTGTTGTTTTATACAGGCTGCCTTTTACATACTATACTACTTACATGTACATATACTACTACTCAGTGACGGAAGATGTGCTCAGATCTTTTACTTAACTAGAAGCAGCAATTAGACAAAGTAAAAGTCCTGCATTCAAAATCTTCAGTAAAAGTAAAGAAGAATCAAAATGTATTAAACGTATTTATTAGGCAGCAGAATAGTCCCTATACTGTCTAATATATTGTAAAATCAGGTTGTTATTACTGATGAATTAATGTAAGCAGTATTTTAATCTTGTAGATGGTCAAGTTGGAGCTAATTTCAACAACTTTTCTGTGTCCTTTTACAAACTCGCCATATAGTTACAGGTTACTTTGCATATTCTGCAGTCAGATAAGTAGTACAGTAAAACAGAAATACTCAAGTAAAGCACAAGAACCTCAAAATTACTGTAAGTACACTACTCAAGTAAATTTACTTAGTTATGTTCCACCAGTGCTACTAGAGGAAATACTACTATTCCCACAACAGCTACTATTACTACTACTGTTACTACGAGCAGAGGGCTGCTTTGGGGGAAGCGGGTGGTGGTAGCAGTACGTGTAATAGTGCAAGTATTGAAATAAATATCAAATGCTTTTCATAAGAGGCTGAGTGGGAACACATGTTAATACGAGTGTTATAAAGTGAAAACAGAGATGACTGAGCCTGCTAACACAGATGGACTAAGATAACGCTTTGACATAATTTATCAGCCTGATTCAAGCACACGTGTAAAGTAAGTATCTGTACAGTGGACATTACATCATGACATGAGGGAAATCCTGCAGCTGGCCACAAACGCTCCTGCAGTTTATGAAACACCAGCTGACCCTGTTGGCTTCAGAGCTGCTGCAGACTGTACAGAGCTGGAGGGGAGGACAGGACGTCCTCTCAGCCCATCTGATGTCTTTTTCAAAGCTCTCACACCCTCGAGGCTTCGCTTACAGAGTGGGTTTTAAGGAGATTTTCCCAAGAAAAAAAGATTCATTTCGTAAGCCCTGGAGTGTTACCTTTGAATGATGAGAGAGAGGAGGAGGAGAAGGCTGGATGCTGTTTCAGAGAGCTGTTGTGGTTTTTAATCTTTATATTGCTGTGTGCTCCAGAAACAGGCACACTGCAGGGTTCAAGGTGAGGAGCAGGGCAGGAAATCAGCTGATGGATCTTTAAATCCAGCAGGAGACACTCTCACTAGTTCAACAGCCAGGAGAGTTTTATGTTTAATAACAGGATATC